>NC_063054.1:9314581-9427081 GCF_018812025.1 Megalobrama amblycephala
CATCCATCCTATCACTATTTCATCCATCCATCCATCCATCCATCCATCCATCCATCCATCCATCCATCCATCATATCACTATTTCCATCCATCCATCCATCCATCCATCCATCATATCACTATTTCCATCCATCCATGCATCCATCCTTCACTATTTCCATCCATCCTTCACTATTTCCATCCATCCATCCATCCTATCACTATTTGATCCATCCATCCATCCATCCTATCACTGTTTCATCCATCCATCCATCCATCCATCATATCACTATTTCCATCCATCCATCCATCCATCATATCACTATTTCCATCCATCCATCCATCCATCCTATCACTATTTCATTCATCCATCCATCCATCCATCCATCCATCCATCCATCCATCATATCACTATTTCCATCCATCCATGCATCCATCCATTACTATTTCCATCCATACATCCATCATATCACTATTTCCATCCATCCATCCATCCATCCATCCATCCATCCATCCTATCACTATTTCATCCATCCATCCATCCATCCATCATATCACTATTTCCATCCATCCATCCATCCATCCATCATATCACTATATCCATCATATCACTATTTCCATCCATCCATCCATCCATCCATCCATCATATCACTATTTCCATCCATCCATCCATCCTTCCATCCTATCACTATTTCATCCATCCATCCATCCATCCTTGCATCCATCCATCCATGGTGGAGATGAAGAGATTGTAGGTTTGTGGGTCAAAGCTCAAATTCAACTGCATTAATCTGTCATTCTGTGTTATTATAGGCTCTGGAGCTCCGTGCACGCTGTGACTGTCCCGCCCTTCCTGAAGTTGACCCCCGTGTTGTTTTCTACCAGAGCGTTCAATTGCTTCTAGACAAAATTGAAAAACAAGAGATGATGGAAAAAAAGGAAAAGAATGAGAAGGAGAGAGCTGGAGTCATGTTGCCGCGGCCTCAAACCCCTCCGGTCCTGGCTCAGGAGTCTCCGCCTCAGCTGGGGGGAGTGCTGGTCACATCCGCTCTGCCACAAACTCTGCTTAGTAAATGAGACTTGATGAAATGTGACTGACAGAGACAAATTCAAGCTTTCCTTTTCACTTCTTTTTTTCTAGTCCAGTAGCTCTGAACAAGGCCCGAGAGGATCGTCAGATAGAACCGGACAGTTTTTATTTTTGGATCCATTACATTAGTTGTCACTTTAATACACATTTAATACGTCTGCTGCTGTGATATCAGTCTGCGAGATGAGTTGGAATGGGCGTAAGTACATTATTTGTGTGTGATGCTTGAGTTTATGCCCTTAATTCAAGTATCCGCGGCAGTGCGTTCATGTTAATAATGGAGCAATAGTAAATGGGCTTTTAATTGGTTTTAATGATGTTATTAGCATAAGACCCCTGTGAAGTTGAATGCATTATGGTGTACAGTACATTATTCATCAAACATCTGCCTCTGCTTTAATGTCTCCTATAGGTTCTAGGCTGTGATATAATTGCTGTATAGCAGATAATGTCACTGACTTTGAAGCTTCATGGAGCTGTGGACACAATTTATTATTTAGAGGATTTGTCAATGGGCAGCTGATGCCAAATAAGGCATCATCGCTTTTGTTCTTGGCAAGTGTTGACTTTATTTTTAAATGCACTCTTTATGAAGGCTATGAATGTAAAGAAATTACACTAAAGAAAAGTGAATTTCACTTAGCAATGGTAAATTTTTCAGCAACTTAGAAAGTGATATTTGGTTTAATAATTATACAATGCTATATAATTGCTGGACAAAACAATGCAAATAAGTGTTTAACAAGAATAAAGGAATTCAGGAATTTATTGGACTAAATCTGAATAAAAGTTTGCAGTGGATTATGGAGAGCTACTCCCCACATGAAATACCATCGGCATCCACTTTTGAAGAGGTCTATTGATCCGGAACTGGAGGTTAGTTCACCCTCAAAAGCATCTCTCACCCTCATCTTTTCCATAATCTTTGTTAAATTAACATTATCAATTATGAAATTACTGTTTTTGCTGCTGGCAAGATTTTAGAAAGACTGCATTACTTACAACGGTAGCCTAAAACAATTGTGTACAAATTGCATTTGCACACTGATTTTGTGGGTATGTTGC
The DNA here is from genome assembly GCF_018812025.1 of Megalobrama amblycephala. Taxonomy (NCBI): domain Eukaryota; kingdom Metazoa; phylum Chordata; class Actinopteri; order Cypriniformes; family Xenocyprididae; genus Megalobrama; species Megalobrama amblycephala. The sequence continues at coordinate 9,316,717 of NC_063054.1, forward strand.
ATTGCTGCCTGATTTGCATGATTCCTTGAGTGAAATAAGGTGGAAAACAACACCATTATCAGCAGGGGCCATTCGTTCTTAGTAAATTCTGTGTTTGTTTGCTTCAATCATATTCGGTTATCTTTATCTGATTTTACAGGGAGGATTCAAACTTTTTCATTTGTACTTACACTGAAAGGAAGAGCATAAAGCATCTAAGCAAGCAGACATAAGGCCAGCCAATCTGCTGCTGCCACTTCCTTCCCTAGAGGCCACTTTTTATAGAGTGATGTACCTGTAAAGTGCAACATGTTTCTGTCTGTCAGACAAATGTGACGCTGCACTCTGGGCCTCTAACGAGAGAAAATGGGGGTGGAGGAAAGCACCATATCTAAGAGAAGAGTGATGCATTTGCTTTTACTGGGTGGATTTTTGAGCAGATGGCTATATTTGTCCTCTCACCCACCCACTAGCAATTTCCATACTGACTGAGGAAGACCTCTCACTGAGAGATGCCTTGTTGGTGTTGATGTTTATGGCTCTATGTATGTCTACATTTGATCAACTTTTGGGCTGGTTACAGTTCATTTCAACCGCAGAAGAGCCACTGATGCCACATATAGAGTTTGAGAGTTTGCCAGGAGAAATGGTGCATGTCATGCACCAGTGGCCAAGTGTGGTATCCCAAAATGTTCTTAACTTTTCACCTATAACTTCTAGCTAAAACCTCTGGAACTTTGCATTTGGTTTCTAGCCCATCAGTGCTGGTTTACGTGGTTGATCAGCTGGACTTTGTGCTGGTAAGAACCATCTTAGTCCATTGGTCCTTGGTCCAGCTTTTTGACCACCAACAAACAAGCTACTATATTCCACAAAACAGCTTGACCACCTTAAAATGGTGACCTGGTTCTTCCAGCAGAACCCTCGACCAAAATAGTCTACTGCCTCTGCAGGTTGGTAGACCATTCTAGTCAAGCCTACGAGTGCTTCTCCACCACTGTGGACCGAAACAAACAAGCTATCACAGTGTATAAAGAATCCTGAACACCTTAAGCTGGTGCGATCGGGTTTTTTCAGCAGGACCCTCGAGCAGCCAGTAGGTACACAATTCAAAACAAACTGCCTACCTGTTGGTCTGATCTGGCTTTTCCAGAAGGACCTTTTGACCAAGATGGTGTAGTGCCTAACCCAGTTGGTATATTATCTTGGTCAAGCTGATAAGAGATTCTTGATCACCAACAAGCCAGCTACCATGTTCCATGAAACAGCTTGACCACTTTCAGCTAGTATGAGTGGGTTTTTCCAGCAGGACCCTTGACCAAGAAGGTCTAGTAACACCTCAGCTAGTTGACTGACCATCCTTGTCAAGCAAAAATGAGCTTCTGGACCAACATGGATGAGCGATAAACTTGCTGCCTCTTCAGATGGTCTGACTTTGCTTTTGAAGAAGGACCCACAGATTGGTTTACCACCAACCAACCAACCAACCAACCAATCAACCAACCAACCAACCAACCAACCAACCAACCAACCAACCAACCGTGTTACTATACATAAAACAGATTAAGCTAGGATGGCTGGGATTCTCCAGAAGGACCTTTGACCCTGCAAAGGTCTACTACTTTTGCCTGGTTCTCACTAGCTGTTAGTTTAGCTGGTCAACCATCTAAACCAACTTTGACCAGCTAGAAACCTACAATCTTGTCCTAAAAACCTTCTTCCACCATTTTCCAAACTTTTTGGATACCACTGCGGTACCACTCCCACACAACTGCTGTTGATCTGGAAGTTCAATCCTCCATCTGTGGAAAAAGTAGAAAACATGTTTTGATTAAAAAAACAGTCCAAAACTGCAATCCATGGCTCATAATGCATGTGGTTGACAATTATCTACAACTGCGCCTCCCTCCAGGCCCACTTCATGCTTAAGCATGTTCCTCTCTGGTTTTAAGTAGGACACATCTGTAGTTTTGCTGCTGTTTTGGCAGTGATTATCTCTTGTTTTCTTAGCACACTTTATCCTGTTTATGTCTCTTTGACTTTCCTTGTCTTTCCTTCGCTTAATATTGCATTATGAAGGAATGTGATAAACTGTGTCCTTCAATGGTAAAACAACACACATAGCGTCTGCTCAGCTGGTTTTGGTGCAGCGGCATCTGTTTGTGTTACCTGGATAAGCAAATGTCTCACCATAGCCTTTGGGGCAGGATTCTGACCCACTTAGTAAAAATACATCTTCTAAAAACCCTCCCTTGACGGAGGAGCTCTTTGAAGGTGTGGTTAAAAAGTGTGCCTGTTTAAATTCGGCAGCTGTTGCCATGGTTTTGTGACCTAAACCTGCAGCCTATGTTCAAATTAGATGCAAGCTCAACGGGATGCCGGACGAGTGTTAACTCCCCCCCCAACCAAACATATTAGTTTAGGATCAAATTCTCACTATTAACTAGTTGCATATTAGCACGCATATTACTAGGATATTGACTGTTTATTAGTACTTATAAAGCACATATTAATGCCTTATTCTGAACACATCCCTTAATCCTTCCCAACCTAAACTTAACAACTACCTTTCTAGCTATTAATAAGCAGAAATTAGGAGTTTATTGATGCAAAAGTCTTAGTTAATACTTAGTTAATAGTGAGACCCTAAACTAAAATGTGTCCGCTCTGTCTAATATTTTAATTGCTCTGACTACTGAGATGCACTGTCTGAAGGTGTTTTGTTTTCTGTGTGAGTGTCACTGGACTAAGCCAAGCACAAATCAAATCAAACGCTGACCAGGTAAACTAGGCTCTGTTTACACCTGGTGTTAAGATGCGTCTTTGTCGATCGGATCGGAACTTTCGACCACTTCCAGAGGAAGTTGTAAACGCACCAGATTGCTTTCACAGAGTAAACGCTCATGCGGTAAAATGCGTTTGCTCAGCCACAAAAGACCACCTACTCTCCACTTTCTGACCTAATGTGTAAACACTATAGGAAGCCCTCTAGCCAGACAGGATTTAAACTTTGTCGGCTGAAGACCTTAGTTTGATCTAATGATGAAAACCTAATGTTGTCTTACCATTCCAGATTTCTAACATGCACTTATCGCGTTCGGCGATATCTTTCGGCTATCAGAGCAGAAACAAAAGCTGCTACTCTCCGTATTTTTTCATCTCTGGTTGCATATCCATACTCAGAATTTGTGCTTTCACCCATCCAAGTGCACACACACACACACACCGTGAACACACACCCGGAGCAGTGGGGAGACGTTATTTGCTGAGGTTCCCGGGGAACGATTAGGGGTTAGGTGCCTTGCTCAAGGGCACCTCAGTTGTGGGTAATGAGAGTGGAAGAGAGCTGTTCATTCACTACCCCCACCTACATTTCCTCAAACCTGTGACCTTCGGGTTACGACTCTCTAACCATTGGGCCACAACATCTGCAGCATCACCTGCCCCTTGCGTGAGCTCATTTCTTCCATTAGATTTATCCAAGCATAGAGCCTCCCCTCAAAGAAATCAGGACAGAAGTGGTTGAAAGTGTACAAAAGAGATGGATTACAACACCAGGTGTCTACGGGAATGTGTCTCCCTCTTCTACTTGTGATCCTATCGACCAAAACGCATTTTAATACCAGGTGTAAACAGGGCCCTATGATTCACTGTGTAATATTGTCAGTTTGACCACCAGGGGTCACTATTTGGACCTCCAGATGTATATGTTGAGACAAGAATTTTCAAATATGAATGTTCCATTTTCGCTGTATATTATAAATGTCCGTCTATAATATGTCTTATCAGACTCCAAAACTGCACAGCTCACAGCCATTATCTTTTTTTAAGATATCTACTATCTCGTTTAAGCACATTCACATTCTCACATTCCCCATACTATTACAGATAAGAGCAAGAAATGTAAGTGTGGTTGGCCATTGTTCAGAGATTAATGACGCTATGCCAGTATTAACCGTTTTTTAAAATTCAATGAATCTGTGAGGTTTTTCATGATGCGAAGTGGAAAATCTGTTTCTAATATGTTAAAAAATGCTTTTCTTCACATGGCCACAGGAAGAGCTCTCATTGTGTTGTTTTAAAATACAGTAGAAAAGGCTGGTTTGATCTTGAATTATTTATGCTTTCAGTACTCATGTTGTATCAAGACGACCACATAAAAGTGTCTATCCTAATAAAAATTATTTTATTATTTAATACGAAAATTATTGTGTATCATAAGCTTCAAAATGACGGAAAAAAAGATGTTAATAGTTCTTCATCTGTACTGTTACGAACAATATTTAATGTTAAATGGCTGTATCAGATTGAAAAGAAACAGTATCACCCATCCCAAAAATACAGTTACAAATATAAAGTTCATTTCAAAGACTATGCCTTTTAAATGGGAGAGATACTGGTAAGCGAAAGATAAGGCAGGAGAGGTCAAACATGGAGTGGAACACCGCCGGACAGTCTATTTTCTTTCTTATTCTGTTTGTGTGACTTTCCATCTGTGTTCAGCAGAGCGGTGATGCGGTGCAGCAAACTTCAGAGCGTACTGGTCCTACAGGGCAATGTTATGAAGGGCATCTGAGAACACACACAAAAAAACACTGACCATCACAGACAGACACAGGTCACTGGTGCATGTTTACAGCCCAGAACACCTCATTTCTCCTGCAGCCATCATACTGAGAACAGGCAGCAGAGCCGGAGCACTGAAAGCTCCTCAGATAAAACCGCTTTCTTAATATTTGTCCTTTATCTATGTCTATTAGCTTGCTAGTGTATTTAAAAAGTATGCTTTATATTGTTTTGAAGTGAAATCGATGTCTTAAGTCTATGTCTGTTTGCTTTGAGGCCAATGATATATACACCTAAAAGTTGGAAAAAGGTGCACATTTACAATTTACAGCCTTTTTTTTCCAGCTAAATGGACCAAAATGGTGAAATCATCTTTTGATTTATTATTATTTCTCTTATATGACATATTAATACTCCCCGGACTTCAAAATCTGGCTTTTAGGTAATGTCTGTTAGCCTTGAGGCTATTAAAATGCTATTGTTCACTAAATATATGTACATTTACAGTCTTTATTTTCCAGGAAAATGGATCAAAATGATGACGTAATGTTTGGCTTTCTCTTATATATGACATATTTAAAGGTGCCATTGAACGTTTTTTTACAAGATGTAATATAAGTTTAAGGTGTCCCCTGAATGTGTCTGTGAAGTTTCAGCTCAAAATACCCCATAGATTTTTTTTAAATTAATTTTTTTAACTGCCTATTTTGGGGCATCATTAACTATGAGCCGATTTATGCTGTGCGGCCCCTTTAAATCTCGTGCTCTCCGCCAACGGAGCTCGTGCTTGCCTTAAACAGTGCCTAAACAAAGTTTACACAGCTAATATAACCCTCAAATGGATCTTTACAAAGTGTTCGTCATGAATACTGCATGCATGCGTCGGATTATGTGAGTATTGTATACTGTTATATTGTTTACTTCTGATTCTGAATGAATTTGAAGCTGTGTTCCGTGGCTAATGGCTAATGCTACACTGTTGGAGAGATTTATAAAGAATGAAGTTGTGTTTATGAATTATACAGACTGCAAGTGTTTAAAAATGAAAATAGCGGCGGCTCTTGTCTCCGTGAATACAGTAAGAAACGATGGTAACTTTAACCACATTTAACAGTACATTAGCAACATCTTAACGAAACATTTTACAAATATCACTAAAAATATCATGTTATCATGGATCATGTCAGTTATTATCACTCCATCTGCCATTTTTCGCCATTGTCCGTGCTTGCTTACCTAGTCTGATGATTCAGCTGTGCACAGATCCAGACATTAATACTGCCTGCCCTTGTGTAATGCCTTGAACATGAGCTGGCATATGCAAATATTGGGGGCGTGCATATTAATGATCCCGACTGTTACGTAACAGTCTGTGTTATGTTGAGATTCGCCTGTTCTTCGGAGGTCTTTTAAACAAATGAGATTTATATAAGAAGGAGGAAACAATGGTGTTTGAGACTCACTGTATGTCATTTCCATGTACTGAACACTTGTTATTTAACTATGCCAAGGTAAATTCAATTTTTAATTCTAGGGCACCTTTAATTTGTGTTCCGAAAATGAACGAAGGTCTTACAGGTTTGGAATGACAGGAGGGTGAGTAATTAATGACAGAATTTTCATTTTAAGAATATCCCAGTGAAATCAAAATCTTGTTTTTAGTTCATGTATGTTAGCTTTGAGGCTAGTCCACTCCTAAAGGTAAACAAAATACATACAAATTTACAATCTACAGTCTTTTTGCAGGTTCTATTGCCTTCCTTTTACTGGTATAACTTCTGGAAGGTCCAAACAAGTAACTGCTGTTGCAATGAATGGGAATGCCAATGAATGGCTCGTCAGGTATTATAAACCTTTCTAACTGCTACTGGCTAGCAAATCATGGTTTAATGGTTACATGTAGTCACATTTACCATTGTTTGGTGAATTTTTGTGGGCAAAATCCAGTTATTTCAATAGGAATCCACAAGATCTGGAATTTCACACGAGGATGAAAGGTTTCCCTACGCAACAGGTTGGACAACAGAAACCAGCTTTGTTTCAAAGTGACTTCTGTGTGAGGTGTGTTTTATACATCTCTACACTACTGACAATAGACAAAGGATCTTCTTTGCTAATGTGACTGCACATTTAAGCTAAAAGCTGTTAAAAACAGGTTTAACCTATTGTTATGTCCCACCTCAATAGGAAATACAACAGCGTACGTCAGACCGTTTCATGGGGTCTTCAAATGTGAGAAACAGTGTGAGCTATGCCTCGTCCTGGATCTTTTTTTCTTTTTATCTTTTCAGATCACTTCCCTCTCCCTCTCTATGGGGCAGTTTCTTTCTGAAACACGCTCTGCGTATGGATTTTATACCCACTCACTTCATCAAAGTGCTGTCTGCTCTCTCTGTATTGAATAATAATCATTCTCCAGTCATGCCTCCATTCAGGGCCCAGTAATCACCTCCTGCTTTCATTTGCTCACTTTGCTTATTTCTCCCTCCCTTTTTCTATGTTCCACGGTTGAAAACGTCCATGAACTAAAGAAATAAAGGCCGATAAAGTGTGACTGCATTCGGGGGGCTCGAGGGGCACCAAACTCCTTACCGTCAATGGCACCGGGACGAGGGATTTACATATGAATACATTTGAATAATTTCACATTAACCTTCCGAACGCTCGTGCTTTTGTTGTTTCTGAACACATATTCTAATGGTGACATTACAATTCAAAGCCTTGTAGAACAACCACAGCGAGCGGTAATGTCAAATCTCGTCCTCGCGCGGTTGTCGGGCTTTGCTGCACAGATGTCAGTGATGTCATGTGACTGTCTGATAAAATTTACATTTTTCAATTGGTTATTTCTCACATTTGTTTCACTTTAGTTCAGAGCAAAGCCAATCTGTAGATGTCCGTTACGTGATTTCTCCTTGGCTCTGACCACAGAAGAGGAAATGTACATCTCTGCATTCGTTTCATCTTTAATTGCAGCGTAAAGCTTTGCTCATTAATCCACAATGAGAGCAGGAGACTTTTCTCCCGCTGCTTGACTGCTTCAGAAATCCCTGCTCTGTGTCTAATTACCACACGCTACACACACACACAACACAAAGAACTGGGCCAGCCACACACACACACACACTCAGCAGTGTGCATGATTCCTCCCTCCCTCAACACCCTGGAGTTTAGAAAACAGCTCGTTTAACAAATTATTGATCATTTTTTCCAGATCAATCAAAAATCAGTTGTTTATCGGTATCATTAGACTCTAAAATAGCACATAGCTAGCTAAGCTAGTGGATCAATTAGTTCCCATGAGCCATCAGAAATCCATATGCGAGTGATAATGGAGGAAACTGCTGTCTCAGGGCCTGTTTGTGGCTTATGGCAGGTTTAATGAGTTGATTGGTTGTTTCTCGTTTAACTGCTTGGTTTTTGGTCTTGTGGTCCATCTCTGTAATAGCATTTAAAGCAATAGTTCATCCAATTCTGTGATCTTTTACTCTACCTTGTGTTGTTTCAAACCCACTTTTTTAAATTGACAAGAGACGGAAGTTACAATGGTGTTTTCTCCCCTATTGTGACATATATCCCAGTTGAACGGCTTCTCAAACAACAACAAAAAAAAAGTAGGGCGGGACTTGATTTTGTCCATCTGGAATTAATTAGATGGTTGTGGTTTGTTATTGCTGTGATGTCACGTGAGTGACAGGTTGCGGTACAACCTCATGCCAGTAATCACATGATCAGAGAAGAGAAGTCACTGCAAGAGGGAGGGGAAGTTATTTTGATTAAATATTACTAAGGCACATGAATTAAAAAAAGTAATGATGTGCACTGATTAATCATTTTTAATAAATACTGAAATTTTGATTTCATGATGACTTTAAAGATGCAGTAAGTGATTTCTGAGAGACTCTGCTGGAAGTGGATCTGACCGAGCGCCAAAACACACTTTTAGCCAATCAGCAGTAAGGGGTGTGTCCATTCATGAGGGGGGAGGTGTTGGTTAATTTGGGGGCGGAGCTATCAAGATAGGGGTGTGATTTCAAATATCAACAGTGTATCTCAGAAATCGCTTACTGCACCTGTGGTTATTCAGTGAAAATTTTCTTAGTAGCTAGCATGTATTGTTACAGAACATGACAAACAATGCCATCTGACATCACTGCTAATTTAAAAATGCTAAATGTTAGATGAAAATGCTAACTTTCTAATTTGCTAACAATAGCATGTATAGCACTTGCTGAATGAGCGCAGCAATATAAAGCATTTAATATACTTGCTCTCAAACCAAGCTCATGCTCCACTAACTCTTAACAGAAACTCTTCTAAATTAGCATAACAAAACATTAATCACTACTAAATCTCCCACTTAACTTTAATCTTGCACAAAAATGTTATATAACACTTAATTTTAGCATTTACTCTCCCCATCAAGTGCCATGGGCAAAGCATGGGAAATAGAAATCCCAGCCCAGTTTCTGGTAAATTTAAGTTTGTCTAAATTAAAAGAAACAAGTTCATAAAACTCAAACAATGAAACTATTCAGATTACTTAAAATGTGTCAGTTTCATGAACTCAAAAGAAAAAGAAAGTTGAATTTGAAAAAGTGTATAAGGATATCTTTACATTCTCTTATCAGACATCTTTACATTCCCTAAAGCTCAGATGTTACCATTGCCATTTAAAGATAGCATCAGTATAAAATATCTGTGAGTACTGCAGTCAGATTTCGCGTGATTCCCTTTCATTCTTAATGTGAATCGCGTGGCTGAGAGGACCATCTTACATCTCATCTGTGTCTGAAATGCATTTTGCAGGCAGCCCAGTGATGTTCATGGACGCAGTCATTTGCAGCAGATATGCGTGCTGTCCCCCGCCACCCCGTGTTGCAGTACCTGGTCCCGTTGCCATAGTTTCCATTATGCACAATGTGTTTGTGATGTGAAGGACAAAGCAATGATAAGTGCTGTTAGGAGCTCTCGCTTTCTCTCTCGCTGTCCTCCACCCACTCCTCATCTCGGAAATGTCAGTAAAACCTCAGAAAGCGGCAGAGAATTGGACAGGCGCTTCAGAAGAAAGGTCTTCTTCAAGAGTTTTGACTGCAGATCCTTGTGTTATTTATGTGTACATGTTCATGTAGGAAAAATTTTAATGGGATAGTTCTCAAAACTCAAATTCTGTAATTATTTTTCTTACCATCATGTCATTCCAAACGCATATGACTTTCTTCCACAGAGCACATGTCAAGAATTTTTAGAGAACATCATGGACGCTATTACAGACACAGTTTCCATAATGAAAGTGAATTGGGACTGGTGCCTTTAAGCTACAAATTGACAAAAAAGCAGTATAATTGTGGTCTAAATGACTTCTGCACTATATTCTAAGTCTTTTAAAGCCTTAATAATTTTGTGTAAAAAATTCCCTAATTCCTCTTGACTGTAGCTCTTAAAGGACTAGTTTTTGAAAAAAACAAAAATTCTGTTATCATTTACTCACCATCATGTCATTCCATTATTTCTTCTGTGGAACACAAAGAAGATTTTTTGACAATTTGCAATACAATACAATGTATTGCATACAATGAACCATACAATGAAAGTCAGTGGTGTCCAGTGTTGTTTTGGACCCCATCCCAGACAGCAACATAATGTGGCCCACATCTGGCCCACATCTGGTACATGTGGATTACACCCGGGCCAGATGTGGGCCAGATCAGGGCTAACACTATGTTGCTGTCAGGGCACTGGCTTGGATTGCATCTTCAAAATATTTTCTTTTATGTCTCACGGAAGAAGAAAAGAAATTCATACAGGTTTGGAATGACATGAAGTTGAGTAAATTATGAAAATCTTTTAATTTTTAGGTGAACTGTATTTTTAAGCGGCCATTTACACAACACCATTTTCAACTAAAAATGGAAAACTTTTATGTGTTTTGGACATTAATTCACACGACAACAGCGTTTTGGGGGCCTGAAAACAAACTTTTGAAAATGTGATTCAAAGTGCAAGTTTTCGAAAAGGATACCGTTATTGTTTCTGTGTAAACTACAAAAACGCGAATTTGTGAAAACGTTGATTTCATGCGCATGCCTATTTCATGTTCTATAGGCGCATGGTGTTTCTTTACAAAGTGACATCGCCAACTACTGGGCTGGCAGCAGAATACAGCATTTTTAATCGTTTTCACAGATCTGTGTTAATGGGGATTGTTTTGATAATGTTGTTGTCTGTATGCGTGAAAAATGCAAAGGAAGAACATTTCCATTTTTAGTACATCCTTGTTGTGTAAATGTACCCTAAATCAAACATGGCACCGTGTTATTGTTGACTAAAACTAATAAAAATCTTTTGGTACTTAAAAAGCTAAAATATAATAAAAACGTTAGATGAAAAACCTTTTAAAAAGACAGAAAAATATAAATGTTGCCTTGGCAACTAGCTGGTACAAGAGGATTACCAAATCATTGTTTTAAGTGTGAAAATATAGCAAAAGTAACACAAATTCAAAAACAATTGACAAGGCCCCTAAAATAATCAGGCCTTCATTTTAAGCTTTCATTTAGTGATGAGGGATTTTTTTGCTAGACAAAGAGCAGGAGAAATAGCAAGCGAGTGTCTCAGAGCCAGCAAAAGCTATGAAAAGAGTGACTGTTTACCAGATGCAGCATGCATGGTTGTCCACACTGGAACTACTGTACCTACTGTAGCCAAAGCACAATAAAGTCAGTTAACCTATTCCTAGGCTTTTTTTTTAGGAAATGACCCATCATTCCGCTAGACAAGACTCTTATTCCTTGTCTGGGATCATGTAGAGCTCTTTGAAGCTGCATTAAAACTGCAATTTGGACCTTCAACCCATTGAACCCCAGTGAAATGTTGCCTTGGCAACTAGCTGAAATAAATAATTTTAAGTTGACATAGCCTACTAAAATTATTAAACTAAAACTGAAATAAAATTAAACTAAAGCTATATTAAAATATAATAAAAATAATATTATACAAATAATATTTGTTATATAAACTAAAAAAAAACAACAACACAAAATTGCTCAAACTTAAAATTTGTTAGCTGGGGGTTTCAAAAAAGCTTCTATTTTTAGTGTATTGTTGTCATGTAAACATACTCTCAAAGAGCTGGATTTATTTGCAACCATTTTTCTTTAATCAAAATAAACTCAAAATTTCACTTCTTCTGGTTATCTGGAAACAAAAACAACACTTATGAGATGAGATCTGACCAAGAATAACTGACAATGAGCACTATATATACACAGAGAGAAACACAAGGGACTAAACAGGTAATTAACAAGACACAGGTGAGACACATGAGGGCAAAAACCATAGCAACAGAAGAGCATGAACAAAGAAAACACAGGAAACTTGAGCTGAGAACAGTGCAAAACTAACTCTAACAAGTCCAACTGAAGCAAAACAAAGAGACTACTACTTTTATAATACTTTTTTATCATGTTAGAACTCAACCCTCCCATAGAAAAGATGACCACAAAATTTGTTTTATTGTGATTGTCAGAAGATGTCATATGGGTTTGGAGAGTGACGTTTTCATTTCAGGACGAACTGTCTCTTTAATAAAGAAAAGCCACAGTACCTAAAGCAGATTTTGTGGACGTTCAGACTTAAAACGGGCTGTAGAGATGCAGGGAGTGAACATAAAGCAGTGTGTGGCATCAGAGCGTGTGTCAGAGAGAAGCTGACTCAGATTGCTGGCTCTGTGGCGGTTCACAGTGGGGTGTGTGGGCTGAATGATGTCCTAGTCAGCACCCCGAGGTCATCAGATCAGACTCTCTCTCTCTCCCTCTCTCTCACTTGCTTCTTCTTGTACAATCTGATACTGCAGAATTCATCCAAAGTTTTTCTAGGTCACTTCCTGCAGTGCTGGCATACCTGCTTTATCAGTCTGGTTATACACACAGACACATATAATCATTTTTTTTATGTTTACTATCTACAATATGCCCAGATCCATATAAGACTTGTCTATTTGACAGGTCACAGACCTCATCCAGTATCATTCTCCTCCAGCTTTTCTCTCCTAACTTGTTTCCTCCAAATAACCTTGCTCTAGACCACCCTGTTTCCAAATTGTTTGCCCCTGTCCTGTGAAAGTGCTGTGTCTGTGTGTTTGGGAGTGAAAGGGTGTAATGAGTATGCTCCTCGACACATTGATTCAGCCTGATTGTCTGCCTCAGGCTCATCCAGGGCCCATCATGGAGGGACAATTGTTTTTCATTACCGCGAGTCAGAGAGGAGCAGAGGTCAGAAACCTGGACTGACCTTAGAGTGTCGCCAGTGGGATATACTATTACAGCGCTGCATGGGGGGAGGAGGCGGTGCAGATATATCTGGGGATGCTGAGATGGAGGTAAAGGGAATTTCAGACATTTAACACTTATTTACCTTGCATATTTTAACTGATCCTATCAAGCTTTTTAACTAGCTGTAACCAGCAAGACTTCCTCGTTTTCATCAGAAAATCTTTATAGTTGAAGATTTGCTGGTCAGTAGCATTGGCTGTGCCGCTCCACTAGCTAGACCAGCACTAAAAAGCATAAGATTAAGATGGTTTCAGCAGGTTTAACAAACACAAAAACCTCACTATTAATGGCAAATCCAAACATAAATGCAAATGGGCCTAAAAATCCATTCCTCCTGTCGAAACTCCTTCTTAATGAGAAGATGGAGACTTCAATTCTGTCAATAATATTGAAGTTCTGTATAAGCAGCCAGTATGGATTGGTGTTTTATATCATTGTGAGAGCGACACAAAGTTGCATGTTGGATAAATACATCCACATTCTGTGACGTTTTGGCTGATTCTGCATTTAAAAGCTTCCACCGCCAAGTAAATAAATTAGTAAAAGGTAATGGCGAGTTTCTCGTAAATGCGACAACTCACAATTGTGATTTTGTTTCTTGTAAATGCGACTATCTCAAACTGTGACTTTATTATCTTGCAATTCCAACTGTATTTCTCATAACTGAGACATCAGTTCACATAATTACAACTTTATTCTCATATTATTCTAAATATAATGCAATTATGTGAAATAGTGTCACAATTATGGGAAACGTTGTAAAGTAATTATGGTCACATTATGAGATATAAAGTCACAGTTACTTTACACCTGTTTCCAATAATTGTGACATTATTTCACACAATTGCAACTTTATGCCTCATAATGTTACGGAAGAGGATTAGGGCCAAGCAATAATAAAAAAATAAAACCATCTCGAGATTAAAGTTGTTAAATTTCAAGAAAAAAGTCGAGATAAAATGTTGAGAATAAAGTCGTTAAATTACGAGAAAAAACTCGTTAAATTTCGAGAAAAAAGTCAAGATAAAATGTTGAGAATAAACTTGTTAAATTACGAGAAAAAAACTTGTTAAATTTCGAGAAAAAAGTCGAGATAAAATGTTGAGAATAAAGTCATTAAATTAGAGAAAAAAGTCGTTAAATTACGAGAAAAAAGTCAAGATAAAATGTTGAGAATAAACTCATTAAATTATGAGTTTATTGTCAACATTTTATCTCAACTTTTTTCTCGAAATTTATTGAATTTTTTCTCGTAATTTAATGACTTTATTCTCAACATTTTATCTCGACTTTTTTCTCGAAATTTAATGACATTTTTCTCATAATTCAACGACTTTTTTCTCATAATTTAATGACTTTATTTTCAACATTTTATCTCGACTTTTTTCTCGTAATTTAACAAGTTTTTTCTCGTAATTTAACGAGTTTTTTCTCGTAATTTAATGAGTTTATTCTCAACATTTTATTTCAACTTTTTTCTCGATATTTAACGAGTTTTTTCTCGAAATTTAACAACTTTAATCTCGAGATGGTTTCATTTTTTATTATTGCTTGGCCCTAATCCTCTTCCGTATAATGTGACTTTGTATCTTGCAGTTGTGATTTTTTTTTCTAGTAATTAAACATAATGTGATTCGATATCTCAAAATATGACCTTCACACAATTATTTTGTTTCTAGTAATTGTGACTTTATATTTCACAATGTGACTATATATTTTGCAAATGTAACTTTATTTCTTATAATTAACCTTATACAGTGCACAGCATAAATGAGTACACCCCCTCTGAAAGTTAACAAATTCAGCAATTACTCTTTACTTAGAAGACATGTTAGGGTTCTTTAGAGATATAATGTTCCAGCAAGTCTGCTTAATCAGTTACCAAAGAAGTGTCAAAATTATTCAGAAGATTTTCTTAACAAAGTGATAAAATGTTCTGTTGCAAAAATGAGTAAACCCTTCTGAAACTTACTAAATAAAACTAACTAAAAAAAATTCTGGTGTAAGTTTAAGGCAATGTTTGATCAACAGGTAAGTATGTTGAACCAAAACATTTAAAGAGAAGTAATTTCTTAAAAATTAAAAGTGTTATATAGCCCACTGAATCATTCTCAGACTTAATGCTGACAACAATGGAAGCACTTGGGAGAGAACTGTCAGGAGACTTATTTCTTAGCACAAGAGAGGACAGTGGCACAAGAGGACTACCAAATCATTGTTTTAAGTGTGAAAATATAGCAAAAGTAACACACAAATTCAAAAACAATTGACAATTGACAAGGGCCCTGAAATAATCAGGCCTTCATTTTAAGCTTTCATTTAGGGATGAGGGATTTTTTTGCTAGACAAAGAGCAGGAGAAATAGCAAGCGAGTGTCTCAGAGCCAGCAAAAGCTATAAAAAAATGAGTGACTGTTTACCAGATGCAGCATGCATGGTTGTTGTCCACACTGGTACTACCTACTGTAGCCAAAGCACAATAAACTCAGTTAGCCTATTTCTAGGCTTATTTTTAGGAAATGACCCATCATTCCGCTAGACAAGACTCTTATTCCTCGTCTGGGATCATGTAGAGCTCTTTGATGCTGCATTAAAACTGCAATTTGGACCTTCAACCCATTGAACCCCAGTGAAGTCCACTGTATGGAGAAAAATCCTGGAATGTTTTCCTCAAAAACCCTCATTTCTTTTCAACTGAAAGACATGAACAACTTGGATGACATGGGGATGAGTAAATTATCAGGAAATTTTAATTCAGAAGTGAACTAATCCTTTGAGTATATGTTTAATACATTTCAGTTTTGCCATCTTTTCATGAACTGTATTAGGAATCATTAAGAAAATACATCTTTTGTATTTGTTCAGTGGGGGTGTAATCATTTATGCTGTGCACTGTATATCTCAATTGCAATTTTATATCTCACAATATTTTACTTTATTTCTTCTTCTTTCATACTTTACCTCAAAATAACTTTTTACTCTGAGATGGAAGCATGCTTTCATACATTAATGTGCCATTTTACTGGTGCAGATCTCGGAAAGAGGGCAAGATTACTCTCTCAGAGGTTAGGTTAACAAAAGACCAGGAAGAAAATCGGTTATCCCTCTTTCATTTTGAAGCCGTGGTTGCCATTAAAGTGCTCGTGTTTGGCTGGTTCATTTGTGGCTTTATTCACTCCTCTGCAGTGGTCCGCTGTTGTTTAGGTCAGTTAAAACCACATTGGAAATGATCTACTGTAGTAGTCATTCTCCTCTGCATGTCACTGCTTTTATCTGATCAATAAACAGGGCTTCAGCCTTCCCTCTCTCTCTCTGCTGATGTTCTGAGGGATTTCTTTTGTTAAGACACCTCGTGCTTCCAATATTCTCTCTCTCTCTCTCTCTCTCTGCTCTATTGGTTTATTAACTGTTCTTTCCAGATGAGGTAAGTGTTATTCAGTGCAGTGAATGTGTTGTGAGAGCAGCTCGTGTTTTTCTTTATTCTGGTCAGGTTGATTGAACTAGAGGATGCTGGGTAATTCTGCACTGCACTTTTCCTCATTTTTCACCATTCACTCTGGAGAAGAACAGATAAGAGGAGCCTTGGACAGGTTCAGCACTGGGAGGAAGAATATTGTTGGTGAATCCAGACACTGTAGCTTTATGTTTACCATTATATGGAAGTTCCATTAATACTGCATTTCATTCAGACAGGCAATCCAGATATTTTATGCTAAAAATAAGACAAGATTCTCTGCTTGAAGGGATAGTTCACCCAAAAATGAAAATTATACCATGATTTACTCACCCTCAAGCCACCCATCTTCTTTCAGACAAACACATTCAGAGTTATATTAAAAAATATTCTGGCTCTTCTAAGTTTATAATGGTAGTGAATGGCGCTCATGATTTTGAAGCCCAAAAAAGTGCATCCATCCATCCATCCATCCATCATAAAAGTAATTCATATGACTCCAGGGGGTTAAAGGGTTAGTTCACCCAAAAATGAAAATAATGTCATTTATTACTCACCCTCATGTCGTTCTACACCCGTAAGGCCTTCGTTCATCTTCAGAAGACAAATTGAGTTATTTCTGATGAAATCTGATGGCTCAGTGAGGCTTGCATAGACAGCAACGCCACCGAACTTCTCAAGATTCATAAAGGTACTCAAAACATATTTCATGTGAGTTCAGTGGTTCAATCTTAATATTATAAATAGACGAGAATATTTTTTGTGCTCCAAAAAAACAAAATAACGACTTTTCAGTGATATGTAGTGATGGCCGATTTCAAAACACTGCTTCGAATCAGTGATTCAGGTCACGTGTCAAAATGCCAGACTGCTGAAATCACGTGACTTTGGCGCTCCGAATCACTGATTTGTATGCAACTGTAATAACCAGCTTTCAACAAACATCCGCAAGTCGACTTGCAGTGGAAGCATAACCTCTGACCCGACGCAGGATGTAGGAGTATCGTAAGCTTAGACACCTCTTGCTGTTCAAACAAATAGGGCTGGACAACAAACTCAAGCTCCTTTTCTCTTATATCGAAATCTTCCAACATTTCTATTTAAAAATTCTTGTTTTAGACTTCGAATTCATGACCGGTGTTTACTCTATCCTCTGCACTTCCATGTTCATCAGTACGTCATGCATCAGGTCAGGGCTTACGCTTCCACCGTGAGTCGACTTGTGTACGGATGTTTATTGTAGTTTATGAAGTTCTAAATATGGATATTTTTCTTACAAAAACTCCCGCTTCACTTCAGGAGGCCTTTATTTACCCCCTGGAGCCGTGTGGATATCTTATATGATGGATGGATGCACTTTTTTGGACTTCAAAATCAGCAGTGCCATTCACTACCATTATAAAGCTTGGAAGAGCCAGGATATTTTTTTAATAAATCTCCGATTGTGTTTGTATGAAAGAAGATATCCATATGCACCTAGGATGGCTTGAGGGTGAGTAAATCATGGGATCATTTTCATTTTTAGGTGAACTATCCCTTTAAGAACCGTCTCCTGAAAAATCCAGCTAAAATCAGATTTTTAATGGTGTTATTTGATCTATTGCCTTCTATTAGATTAGAAGCTGGTCAAGATAGTTAGGGCCAAGTTTGACCTGACAGACATCTTGGTCATGATGTTTAGACTGGAATATCACCTTGGTTAACCTTCATGTTGAGCTGGTTAAAATCACAGCTTGTACTGGTTAACCATCCTAACCCTTATGTGCTGTTATTTTAAGGTGTAGCGTGCCTTGTTACAGGGTCAAACCAACCGACCTTACACAACAAATCACAGCTCAAGAGTAATCATTTGCACATATTTCTCCCGGAAATTGATCCTAAATCAATACCCCAACCTATTACTACTGTAATTCCCAGCTGTGATATGGGTCCCCATTTATTGAAAATATCAGGATATTTTCAATAAAATGTGTTTTCTAGGCCTAGAAAAGTTAAAGAAATTAATAAAATCAAAATCATTAAAAAAATTCATTGAAAAGTCTTGGAAATGAGCTAAACCTTAAAACTCATTAAAAACTTTTGCATTCCCAGAGAAACTGTGTTCGCTCACAAAAAACTCAAAATGCAAAGTTTCATGAGGGAACGCAAAGGCATTAACATATTTTTTCCTCCCATATCATATTCTTTTCCATCAGCATGTTCCTTTCAGGAGCTCCGTACAACTAGAATGGTCATGGGGGAAAAAATCCTGAAAATGTATTGGAACCATAAATATATTAATGTACATATTAGTGTAACATATATTCTAAGTCACAATGATCCTCAACAACACGGAAGACTGTTTAACTGGTATGACCTGATATATCCAGGAGAGCAATCTTTGTTTTGTGCGGGAAGAAGAGGTGTTTAGAGAAATGGCGAAACAGTCATGACCCACTTGGTTGCTGCAGGCAAACATCTCTGAATCTTTATGTTCCACCTTTGACCTTTCATTACACACAACCAGAGCAGTGACCTCTCGTCCTCTGTCAGGTAAACCTTTCTCTTAACCCCGGGGTGAGAAAACAATCATACGTATAGGTATGTTTACGCTGAGCTTTCTCACACGTGAGTGTGTGTGTACAAGGTCCAAAGTTACAACACCAGCCATTGGCGAGAGAATAGCATACACAAATATGCATTACAGATCATTAAACTGTATTTTGTATAATTCAATTGCATTATTTTTTATGTACAAACAGTGCAGGCCACTCGCAGTAGCACAAAATGCCACATGTTTTTGATTTTATTTTTTCAGGGTGAGGGTGAGACTAAATTCTTGCAATTTAAAGCATGTATTATGTTGAAATTCCTAATAAAGTTCCCAGCCAGGCGCTTGCCGTGTTAATTTTGAACCCTGCGTGCATAATATTTATATTCTATAATAAGACCACATCTAATTCCCTCAGCATATCTACATACATATAACTGCATATAAATCTCAGCCACTCCAAAGTTGGGAATTACAGGAAGCAGTGGTTAGGGGAATGGATGTCACGGCTCCTCGATAAGGCTGCTAGTTTGAATAGCGCAAATGGGATTTAGTGCATACTCTATATTCAGCATTTATCTCATTGGATTGTCCTTGCTTCAGTGGCCTGCTGTTCACACTATTAGGAATTAGTGTGAAACCCCACAACTGGACTTATCTGACGTCCTCACAGAACCCACAGCTAGATGCATCAGTTCCGGGATTTATCCTCTTTCGTTTTCTCTTTTTCGATCCTTCACTATCGCTGCTTTTTCTTTCTGACTCCCTATTCAGGCCCTCTTTCTCTCTCTTTTCCCTCCCAGTGTTAATCCATGACCACAGTGCAGTCGAGGCCCAATCCTTTATGTCATGTTGAGTCTCATTGTGAGGTTCTTACCGGGACTCCTCAACTTTTAATAACAGTGACTTAATAACTCCCACAGATTGCTTTGGTTAGAGCTGCAGTTTCTACGGAACCCCATTGAATTTCAGCTCTGCTTCATGTTCTTTCTCTCTGTTACACGTAAACAGAAGCGTCATGTCCATTCGGATTGTGTGTCCTCAGATTTTTGAGCCAAATGGATGTTGAATGCAACTTCCAAAAATAAATTATTTGTATTTTTGAAACCACACATTCAAATTCGGTCAGTACAATCAAGTTGGACGTTAGAGCTGATAAAAATACACTGTAAAAAAAAAATCCCAGTAAAATTTACGGTAAAAAAACGGCAGCTGTGGTTGCCAGAACTTTACCGTAAAAATACAGTAGCAACGTAAAAAAAAAAAAAAAAAAAATCTGTTAAATTTACGGTAAAATAACGTATTTCATTAACTGATATAATGTTAATTTCTCAATCTAATGAAGTACTAATATCTGTTTTGTACTTTTATAATACACTGACAGTCACCAAACACAGTGGTGATAAGAGTCACATGATGAATCAAAGTTCATCATAAGCAGCTTTTCCACAAGCTGAGAAGGACAACAGGAACATATAAAAGGTGCACACAGTGTCATTCACACACACACTAAACACCATCATGGTAACACATGACATTTTAAAAATGCAATAAACATTAATTTAACAACATTAGATGTAACATAAAACCCTAATGTACATAACTGATTAGAAAAAAAAATGAGAAGAACTAAGAAGAAACAGTTATTTCAACGAAAATGTATCAAATGTGAAGTGTCACACAGGGAATTGTGGGAATGTCAATTTACGTTTTTTCACTATAAATTGTACAATGAATTGTTATTTTTCACTTCCAAAAACTGTGATTTAACGGTATTTTACTGTAAAATTACACTAAATGTATCGTTAGATCTATTACAGTTATTCACCGTATATAGTACGGAAACTTTCTGTAAACCAATTAACAGTTTTTCACCGCAGCATTTTTACAGTCTTTTACTGTTAAAATCACGGTCATTTTTTACAGTGTATGATTTAAATGTGTAAAATATTATTAATATTATAAGATAACTGTCATACAATGAACAGGATGGGAAGTGAGTCCAGATCCTTTATTGGACACACAGTGGGCACAGATAGAGCAGGTGAGTAATAAATAACTGAAACAGATTGTGGGTGATGATAAGACTAATAACGAATGTTTTTTACAAATGGCTGATGGTGAGATGGCAGAGTTGGCAGATGAAGCACGCGCCTCAGTCGATTTGAGCAGTGAACAGGTAGCAGGTGAATACACACTTGGAAACACGAGGGAATATACGCAAGGATATACTTGGAATCATCACAGGGAACTTGGATTCGCTTGGAGATCGCTGAGTTGGGTCCGTGTCCTTATTCAAGGCCAGACGAAGACTGAACTGAGGTGTGTGCTTATAAGTGGTGACGGATGAGGTGAGTTACAATTGACAGGTGCTGGTGATTAGTACTCCAGTGACAGCTGGGGCGGTTTTCTCAGACACGGGATTTCTAGACACCCACCCCCCAAGACAACCCCCACACACACCCAATACAAACACATGTGCGTGACTAGTATTGTATTACTAATAACCATCATAAATACTAGTGATAAAATAAATATCACTAATAATGGCTATTCGAGTGAGGGGACTTTTAATAGAGGAAAACAGAAATAAGTACTTTCTAAGAGGATTTTACGGTACTAAATATTTACCTCTTAAAGGATTGGTCCACTTTTAAATACACTTTTCTTGATAAATTTACTCACCCCCATGTCATCCAAGATGTTCATGTCTTTCTTTCGTCAGTCGAAAAGAAATGAAGGTTTTTGAGGAAAACATTCCAGGATTATTCTCCTTACAGTGGATTTCAATGGCTACCAACAGATTGAAGGTCAAAATGACAGTTTCAGTGCAGCTTCAAGGGCTTTAAACGATCCCAGATGAGTAATAAGGGTCTTATCTAGAGAATCGATCGGTCATTTTCGAAAAAAATACAACCGTTTATGCTTAATATCGCATTGAACGTACTTTCCGCTTCCGCATTCTTCATAACGCTAACGCTGAATGTTCTACGCCTTCCCTATTCTACTTACGGAACGAACGCGGCGCCAGTTTCGTTTTTTTCCGTAACTTGAATAGGGAAGGCGTAGGGCATTCAGCGTAAGCGTTATGAAGAATGCGGAAGCGGAAAGTACGTTCAAGGCTATATTTTGTTTATAAAGCATAAACGGTTGTATTTTTTTCGAAAATGACCGATCGATTCGTTAGATAAGACCCTTATTTCTCATCTGGGATCGTTCAAAGCCCTTGAAGCTGCATTGAAACTGTAATTTTGACCTTCAATCTGTTGGTAGCCATTGAAATCCACTGTAAGGAGAAAAATCCTGGAATGTTTTCCTCAAAAACCTTCATTTCTTTTCGACTGACGAAAGAAAGACATGAACATCTTGGATGACATGGGGGTGAGTACATTTATCAGGAAAAGTGTATTTAAAAGTGTATTAATCCTTTAAATTTTGAACCATTTTTTATCTGTAATACTATAGTGTATAGCCCTATATATAAACATGGCTGTGTATTCCCTAGTTGCTGTAACATTGTTTTCAAACATAATCAGTGTTGGGGGTGACGCATTACAAGTAACTTGAGTTACGTAATCAGATTATTTTTTCAAGTAACTAGTAAAGTAATGCATTACTTTTTCAATTTACAACAAAATATCTAAGTTACTTTTTCAAATAATTAGCGCAAAAACCTTTTCACGTTTATTGAATGACAGCTCTCCTGACCCCATGTTGAGAGAAATAAAGGTCAGAGGTGTTGTGTGCGTAAACATGATGGGTATTGTAGTTCTAGACTAAATGTAAACATGCATTTACTCATGTCACTTGCACAAATACATTCAGTATTCCTCAAAATGAGTAAAAACAGTGAAATGCAATTTCAGAATTTTACGCAAACCTATAATTTTTAACTATATTAAATGACACAAATATACTTTATGTATTTAATCTCACTTTATTAACCAAAGTCTTTGCTGCTGACCTTCAATTATCTAACTAATCCATGCTAATAAGCAAAAATGACTTTAGATTAAATTTAGAAATACGATTTTTAACGTACTCCTCCTGTATCCTATTGCGACCTCTGCTGTACAGGTGTAAATATGCATTTGCTTCAGCCTGAGGCTTATTAATTTAACTTTTGGTGTAAAAGGGCCTTAATATTTTCCAAAAATAGAACTTTTTTTGTTGTTATTAAAATGCAAACAAGCAAATCCATCCCAGGTGAGAAAAAGTAACGCAAAAGTAATGTAACACATTACTTTTCATAAAAAGTAACTAAGTAATGCAATTAGTTACTTTTTAGGGAGTAACGCAATATTGTAATGCATTACTTTTAAAAGTAACGTTAACACTTTATTTTAGTGACATAGTTACACGTTATTACATGCAATTACTATAGTAATAACAGTAAATTATGCATCATTACAAGTAACTAACCCTAAACTAAACCCTAACCGTAACTCGTATAGTGAGTACATGTAGTTAATTAATATTACTCAGTACTTATTTGAGTAATTACAATGTAACTACATCACCGTAAAATAAAGTGTAACCAAAGTAACTTCCCCAACACTGGACATATATTTAATTGTATTAGGTTTTGCATTTGAATATGTATCTAGACATTATTAAAGACAACTTATTGTCAAATTTTAGTTTTTTTTTTTTTTTTTTTTAATTAATTTGAAGTGTCAGTTTTTGCATTATTATTATTATTATTAAGGTCAAATCTCAACACAGAAAAGGCATTTTGTTACTCATACTAGCTATAATAGCTTGATCAGTCACACGTAAGTAATCAGAATATTGATACTGGTCAGTATCTTTGGTAATACAGAGAATTGTTCTCTCCTCCTGTTTCAAAAATTCAGCATCGCAATTGACAGGGCTCTGATCCAATTGTGTTGAGCATTGTCAAATTTACAGGCAACAATAGGCATTGAATAAGGCAGTGAATGACAGTACCTGCTCTTGACAAGCGGCAGTTTAGAAAACGAGCGCTCCAATTTTCGGTGTTGGAAATCCATTTATCTTTTGCTGAAACTTTTGTCATCTTCAGCTCATGCTTACTTACAACGGCAAACATCAGCTCTTTGGAAAGGAGAAAGTGGCGCGTCCAGTTTTTTCCACGTTTTTAGATGCGACATGAACTGCCCCTAAAGTCCCTCATGGGTGCCGTGCGCTCGTCAATTGCCTGTTATTTTAAAACCTTCATCCAGTAACACTAGTAATTTCTAGTATGCCACTAAACTATATATGAAAAAAAGAAATATAAAAGAAAAGAAAAAAGACACCCCTGCTACAGTCCTTCTTTCTTAATTCCTTCTTACTTTTTCTCCTTTTCCATGCTGAATTATCTCTGTTCAAAAAAAAAAAGTAAAAAACCTCATTAGCTTCTGACAGGTGGCTTCATCATGACGCTGTGTGTTTTCATAATGTCACGGCGTTGGCACATAATGAGACAGACTCATCAGAAGGTACTGAAATTGTCTAGAAGATAATTTCACAAATGCTATAAAGCACGTCTTGTATAAATGAACTTGCTGTCTCTCATTTTATTTAGACTTCTATTCCAGAGCACATCACTGACACTCAGGATGCACACAAAGGAAATTGTCTTGTAGGCCAGCTGTGATAAGGGACAACAGCTTGGTGGAAGTGTGTCTGCATCAAGCTAAGGCTTCAGGTGTTGTGTACTTATCAGCTATCCAGTTCTGTCAGGTTTCAGTTAGACTGTAGTGTAGTGGAGTGTAGAGTTTAATTTTTAATGCCGAACAGACTTTCCCTGCTGAAGAGCTCGGCATACTATATGTTGTGTTTTTGACTGACATGGGATGTTGTTTTTCCTCACCAGAATAACTAAACCAGTGGTGTACTGGTGAACAGTGGTTGTGCTGCTGGTCCCCTATTCACTTGCCAGCACTGTTTAAAGGTGCCGTAGAATGTGTTTTCAAAAGATGTAATATAAGTCTAAGGTGTCCCCTGAATGTGTCTGTGAAGTTTCAGCTCAAAATACCCCATAGATTTTTTTTAATTCATTTTTTTAACTGCCTATTTTGGGGCATCATTAAATATGTGCCGATTCAGGCTGCGGCCCCTTTAAATCTCATGCTCCCTGCCCCCCGAGCTCGCGCTTGCCTTAAACAGCATAAACAAAGTTCACACAGCTAATATAACCCTCAAAATGGATCTTTACAAAGTGTTCGTCATGCAGCATGTCTAATCGCGTAAGTATGGTATTTATTTGGATGTTTACATTTGATTCTGAATGAGTTTGATAGTGCTCCGTGCTTTAACCGCATTTAACAGTACATTAGCAACATGCTAACGAAACATTTAGAAAGACAATTTACAAATATCACTAAAAATATCATGATATCATGGATCATGTCAGTTATTATTACTCCATCTGCCATTTTTCGCTATTGTTCTTGCTTGCTTACCTAGTCTGATGATTCAGCTGTGCACATCCAGACGTCCTGCCCTTGTGTAATGCTTTGAACATGAGCTGGCATATGCAAATATTGGGGGCGTACATATTAATGATCCCAACTGTTACGTAACAGTCGGTGTTATGTTGAGATTCGCCTGTTCTTCGGAGGTCTTTTAAACAAATGAGATTTATATAAGAAGGAGGAAACAATGGTGTTTGAGACTCACTGTATGTCATTTCCATGTACTGAACTCTTGTTATTCAACTATGCCGAGGTAAATTCAATTTTTAAGTCTAGGGCACCTTTAAGTCAGGGGTCTTCACTTGATGTTTAATCTGAAAGTAATGAAAAAATAATAATTGGAAAAAAGTATATATATTATGACCTCTTATACTTAATGACCTCTTATATGTCAAAAGATCAAGGGAAATTAGATTTCTCAATTCACTACCCCTTTAAAGGTGTTTTTGATTATAATTTGCAGCAGCAAATTACAGCAGCTACATAAATTTATCCACTAACCATTCAGAAACGTCCAGTTTCATTCTAGAAGTTGTAACTTCTTCCTGAGTCTCTCCATCAGTGTCCGACTCCGGTTTGAACAACGTAAGGCTGAACGCCGTTACTGACAATCCTCATTTTGGCTGCGTGAGATTCTCCGGCATTGTTGTTGTTGAGGAACTGAAACATGAGCTGTTAAAGCTCCGCCCTCTTCTGGAAAGGGGGCAGGAGCAGCAGCTCATTTGCATTTAAAGGGACACACAAAAAATGGCATGTTTTTGCTCATCCAAATAGGGGCAAATTTGACAAGCTATAATAAATGATCTGCTTCACAGACACATTCTGGAGACACCAGAGACTTATATTACATCTTGTGAAAAGGGACATAATAGGTCCACTTTAAGAGTCAGATCAGGAATTAGATTTGTATGGGAACAACTGCAGAGTTTCAGTTTTATTGCGCATGCTGAAAATCCAGCTGCTCCGTTGCCCTGAAAAAGGTTTAAGACTCTTGGTCTAAGCTGAGTGGCATTAGTAGCCTTTTTTGTGAGAGGTTTGTTCATTTATGAATGTTGGTAGTCTATGGCAGTGATTCCCAACCAGGGCGACATGTGCATGTAGGAATCTTTCTGTCCGGTACTGTCTGTCATTCCATCTTTGTCCAGAGCAGCATGAAGAGAAAAGTTTCATATGTAAGCCATAATTCTGTCAGAAGTGTTTTGGCCTTTCGTGCGTGAGCAGTTGTACTTTTCCCCCATCTCTTTGGCCTACTTAGATGCGGTGTAAGTAGCACAGTGCTCTCTCCGCCGCTCTCTGTAGAGCAGGGTTGAATAATTGACTGAGTGCGGGCTGGTTGGTAAAATCCTTGTGGACATCTTGCCTGTCTGCTCTTTGTAATGACACTCATTATTCCCGCTCTCAGGGACAGGGCACGCCACGATGTGAGAGAGGGGAGAGAGAGGGAGTGCCTATATGGAGGAAATAAAAACATAGAGACTATATGCTCAGATTCTCTACCAGAAGTCTCAGTTCATGACACATCTCCTACGCAGGGACTCAAGATCGGACTTGTCTGACAAAGATCCCTATTATAGTCGACTATGTACTGGTGTGTGTGAGAGCGCGAGATAGAGAGACAGAGCAGTGTGGGTGACAGTAAGCCTCACACAGGCTGCAGACTTTCAGCTGGATCCCAGGAAAAGAGCGAGACAGAAGCAGAGAGACAGATGCAGTGTGATATGCATGAATGTCGACCAGCAGCAATGACTGAGGATTTTATATTCTCGCAATCATGTTTTTTTTTTGTTGTTTTTTTTGTAGTAATGTCTTAGAAATTACTCGATGACTTAGTAATGACTTGATATGCACAGCTAGAATTCATACCCTAGATATGGCTTAAGTGTTTTCTCTCAACTCTTATCGCTTAGAAAAGTAATAATACACCTTTCCTCATCAAGCCGACATATTTGACAATAATAGTAATAATTTTCTGTAAAAATGTGTTGGAACAATATTTCATCCAATGTATTAAAATGTATTATTGTGATGTGTATTATTTATATAAAATTAAATGTAACTGATTAGAAAAAAGATGAAAGCAAAAAAAGATGAACGCAAGTAAAAATAAGTGTTTGTAAGTGAATGCAAACAAAATATTTTCCAGATAGTATTTAATAATCTCTTTGGCATTAGTTTAATGACAATGTAAAAGCTAATTATCTAATTGTTCTGTTACAGAAAAAATATTGCCCTGTAATAATAATAATAATAATAATAATAATAATAATAATAATAATAATAATAATAATAATAATAATAATTATTATTATTATTATTATTATTATTATTATTATTATGTAGGCAAATAATAATATAATATAATATAATATAATATAACATAATATAATATAATATAATATAATATAATATAATATAATATAATATAATATAATATAATATAATATAATATAATATAATATAATATATTATATTGCCCTTTAATAATAATAATAATAATTATTATTATTATTATTATTATTATTATTATTATTATGTAGGCAAATAATAATATAATATAATATAATATAATATAATATAATATAATATAATATAATATAATATAATATAATATAATATAATATAATATAATATAAAAGTTTTATTAAAACACTATACACCATTTTATTATTATTATTATTATATAGGACATAATAATATATTCTGTAATCTATTAAAATCTATTATTTTGTAAAATGCTATACAAATATATTTGAGTTTATATACAATTCATCTGAAAATATCTTTCTTTATATCAGCTCTAAAACTGATTAGGGGGGAAAAACAACTGAATACAAACTAAATATTTTTCAGATAATATTTTAATAATTTATTTTTGGCTTTAGGGGAATGACAATATATAATGACAATAAAGTTAATTATTTAATTGTACTACTTTTTTTACATAGTGTAAATGGGTCTTGCATGAAAATATAGCTATATTTATGGGAAGGGGATTGTCATGTTTCGGGGTCTTTGGCATCAAAATGTTTGAAAACCCTGACTTAGATGATAATTATGATACTCATACAGATAAAAAAAAAAAGACTTTGGACTTGGTTTGACCACTGCAAGAGTGACTGCATCATATTGGTCTGCATTTTAATAAAGTAATTCCCAGAACAGGAGACCACACTGCACCTTTTCCTCTCACTTCTTCCCTCGTTCATTTGTTTGTGTAGCTGAATAGCATAACAATTGCGTTTGCAGAAAATCAGAAACCTGCCCTAGTTTTACTGATGAGTTGATCATCATACACAGACATATATGCTCGGAGACAGACCCGCTTCCTTTGAAGAAGGTTTACTTCCCCTAAGAAGCAGAGCAGATTGGAAACGTCTCGGTTATGAGTCTGTGAGCCGACACGACAGACTGTGTCTCCATCTCATTGTTCTAAAGAAAGGCTAAAGTCTGTCTCAGTGCAGAGACGGCAGTCAGGGCTCATATACCGAGGGACGAAGCACAGATTTATATGCCATACACGCACTTCTTCGTGTGTCCGTGTTTTATGGATCCTCACACACGTGTTCCCAACATCCCTGGTTCAGCTTTCTGAATGCGTATCTGTCTCAGTGTCTGTTTGAACATTTCTGTGATGGCAGCTCATAGAATTCAAGTCAAATCTATTCAAACTCAAGAGGCACGTAAAGGTCAACCTATCAGCAGAGCAATTTTGAGACAGAGCAAAGAAAGAAAGAAACCGAAGGAGGGAGAGATGAAAGCTAATGGGACATAAAAGTCTCTCCTGTCGGTTTCAAGTCTCTGTTCTTTCTACGTTCGTAATTCCTTTGTGAATTGGCAGGTTTTGTTGTTTGTTGAGAATCATTGTGACAAATAAACAAATATATTGGATGTCATTCGTTAAACATAAGCAGAGTAAATTTCATTGAAAATCGTTTTGTTAATGAGATTCACCCAAAATGAAACTTGTTCTGCCCAATGTGTCATTTTTTGCTGAGCAGAGGCTCCAGTGTTTTAATTGCGCATAATGAATCTCAGGTGTGGTTTGTATATGCAGTTGTTTGTGGGTATACACTATTCAAAAGTTTAGAGTCAGCAAGATTTTTAAAGAAATGAATACTATTTAGTGTAATGGACATAGACAAGTAAGAGCAGTGCAGGTAAACCTCACTCCCCTGATCTCAAGAGGTTTTTAGCGTCCTTGTTAGAGCACCCGACTCCCATGCCGGCGGACCAGGGTTCGAGTCCCTCTTAGAGCAGCGGTTCGAACAGGAGGGGTTACATTAGTGCCATGAACCGGATGGCAGTGAGGTTTAGGGGGGTGAGTGTAACAGACGTATGCCGGTAAGAGCTGAGCTTGTAAATCTCACTCTCCTGATCTCAAGAAACGCTCTAGAGACTGCTGTCTTTAGCTTCCTTGTTAGAGCGCCCGACTCCCATACTGGCTGACTAGGGTTTGATTCCCGTGTAGTGTGGACGGTTCGAACAGAAGGGGTTACATCAGCAAGGATGCATTAATTTGATCAAATTTGACAGTAAAAGACATTTATAATGTTACAAAATTTATATTTTAAATAAATGCTAATAAACAAACTTTCTATTCGTCAGAATAATACTGGGGGGGGGGGGATAAGCTGTTTTCAACATTGATAATATTAAGAAATGTTTCTTTATGTCACATATATGCTTTGTTTCTGTTTATTTTCTGTGTTCCTATTTTCCTTAGTTCACTAGTTAGTCTCCTTTGTTAATAAGTTCATCACACCTGTTTCTGTCCTCTCTGAATACTCTGCATGAATATAAGCCCTGAGTTTTGTTTAGTTCATTTTCTGGTATTGTAAATGTCTATGTTATACATGGTTGTTGTGTATTTAATTTCTCCAATGATCTCCTGAGCTTTCTGTTTTTGTGTTTTATAAAAGACTCTTTTGTTTTCTACTCCATTCAATGAGCACTTTACTACAGCCACAGCACCCTGACAGAATACCAGACCCTTAAACTGAGTAGTTCTGGACTTACTGGCTGTCCAGCTGCTCTGCCTGGAGCAAGAGCAGCAATCTCTCGAGGACAACACTCAAGGATTCCTACAACTGCTGTGCTACATGAATTTTCTGGACTGCTCCCTGTGTGCCTTTTATTATACCAGCTTGAATGCGGAAACCAAAGCATACCTGCTCGGTGTCTGTCCTCGAGGGAACTTCACTGTGTTTGTGGAATGGGTGCTGGTGAATAACAGATTGGCGTTCACCATCGGACCTGCAGACTACATCACCAGCCCCACTCCAGACTCAGAGCCCACACCGCACAGAGACTGAGCCCATAGCAGACAGTGAGCCTGAGCCTGCCATGATGCACAAGGCAGTTAAAAGGACTGAGCAAACCATCACCCTGGAGCCCGAGCCACACAGAGAGTCTGACCAGGTGCTTGAGCCAGCTACAATGTGCCTCACTGTGGGGCAGCTCATGGAATTCAAGGGTAGGGAATGGAGTCTCACCAACACTTTTCCACCACTGAGGGTGAGCAACAGCCGGCCTCTGCATGATTATTTGAGGATTTGGAAGAAGATATTTCCCTATGTCCCCCTGTCCTCTACTGGTCCTGTCCAGCACAAAGTCTCCTGTGCCTCTACTGGTCCTGTCCAGCTAGGGCTGGGCGATATATCGCATGCGATTGTCACGCGCATTTCGTCAGTAAAGCCGGTTCCCTGATTACCGCTAAATCGCCATCACTTGCTTTCAAATGGAGCGGCGTTTAATAGACAGAACCGTAGTTCACTGACAAGCCACGCAATATCGCGTTCATATCGCAGATGAATCGCCTTCGATAATGAACGCGATATTGCGTGGCTTGTCAGTCATCTATGTCCAGCACAAATTCTCCTGTGCCTTGGGTCTTCCGGTCTCCATCTCCACCCAGCCAAGAGGATGCCCTGGCTCTGCCTCCAGCCTCCAAACCCATCACTCCACCTCGGCCTGTCGACCTCTCGGCTCCACCTTAGCTCATTCTTCCCTCGACTCCATCTGGGACCATCGCTCTTACAGCTCCACTGGACTCAGCTTCCCTCATCTCTCCACCTTGGTCAGACGGCACCCTGCCTGCGCTATGGACTACCAGGCCTTAACAGTGCTTTGTCCCTCCAACCCTTTAGCTCCCTCAGGCTCCGCATTCCCTATGGTTCTGCCTTGGCATTCAGTCTCACCAGC
The DNA here is from genome assembly GCF_018812025.1 of Megalobrama amblycephala. Classification (NCBI taxonomy): domain Eukaryota; kingdom Metazoa; phylum Chordata; class Actinopteri; order Cypriniformes; family Xenocyprididae; genus Megalobrama; species Megalobrama amblycephala. Next base: position 9,348,219 of record NC_063054.1, read on the forward strand.
ACTGTCTCAGTCCTCTGGCACCCTGGCTCATCGCTGTGGCTCTGGAGCCACTGTCTCATGGGCTTATCGGGCTCTTCAACTCAACCTCCATTGGCGTCATCACCCAAGTCTCCACCATGGCTCCTCCCTCCCTTGACTCCACCTGGGACCATCACTCTTACAGCTCCACTGGGCTCCTGCATCCCTTCAGCTCCACCTTGATCAGACGTCACCCTGCCTGCACCATGGACTTCCGGGCCTTCAACAGTGCTTCGTCCCTCCACCCCTTTAGCTCCATAGGGCTCCGACTTCCCTCCGGTTCCGCCTCGGTCCTCAGTCCCACCGGCTCCGCCTCTGTCCTCTTGCACCCTGGCTCCACCTTGAACGTCATCGCTGCGGCTCCGCCTCTATCTCCAGAGCCATTAATGTCACATGGGCTCATTGGCTCTTCAGCTCCACCTCCATTGGCTTTGTCTCAGTTAGTTGTCCCCTAGGTGTCATCAACCAAGTCTCCACCATGGCTGCTCCCTCGACTCCGCCATGGGCTATCGTCCTGGCTGTGCTCTGGATCTCCTCCTGGCTACTCTTGGTCCTGGCTCCCCCCTACATCATCGCCACCCTGGTTTCTCCCACCACCATCTCCTCTTGTTTCCTGTCCTTTTCCAGCCCCTCATCCGCCTCCAGAGCCCCCTCCTTCCCTCCTCAGTTGGACTGTTGTTGGCGCGAGGACTCACCTTTCCAGGTTATACCTATTTGTGTATTCAGTTTCTCCAACGATCTCCTGAGCTTTCTGTTTTGGATTTATTAAAGACTTATTTGTTTTTTACTCCATTCGTCATGCACTTTACTACAGCCACAGCACCATGACACTTGAGCACCAAATCAGTACATTAGAATGATCTCTGAAGGATCATATGACAACACTGATGATAAAAAATCAGCTTTGGCATCACAGAAATAAATTACATTTTAAAATATATTAAAATAGAAATAGTACTTTTTAATTGTAATAATATTTCACAATATTACTGTATTTTTGAACGAACAAACGCAGCCTTGGTGAGCAAATGTGACTTAATTTAATAACATTAAAAAAATCTTAGTTCCAATAGGTTTTAAAAATAAGATTTAGTGCAAATATAGTCAGGACAGATTTAAAATGGTCTCAACTGATCACAAAATGATGGACACATCAATACAACAGGAAACATCATCCAATTCATTGTGGTTCTGGTGTGTTGTAGCGTAACAGGGGAAATACTTCAGACTTTGAAATTAGGTCATTCTCTCTGCCTCTGTATTTTTCTTTCTATTTCTGTTTATATCAATGTGATGTCATTCTCTTTCTTTTGTTTCCATGTGTACATGTACCAGCACACCTCCGTTTTGAAAGTGGGGCAGTTGGTTAAGGTAGCCGTGGGGAGAGGGGGGAGTGTCTGGTCGGGACACGCGGCGGATACTATATCCAGACTCTCATTACACTGACTGTCTGTCAGAGATGAATTAGAGGCAGGTCAAAGCAACCCCCACTATTAATCATTATATATTGATCATCAGGGCAGGTGTGTGTGCAAAAGAAAGTGAACAGAGGGGGCGAAGGGACCCCTGTAGCTATTAGGAAGACGAGATACTCACAGGTACAGACTCTTGAGGGGACAGACATTAAATCTACATCTTTCCCGAGCTGTCCGGTGTCTCTCTCCCCCTGTCTCCTACACACACATTATTATTCTGCACAGAGCGACGGTTACTGTATTTACATATTTGTAACGACTCTCGCCGGCCCTGTAATTAATGGTGCCCGCTGATGCGAGGCGGAATCTGAAGGCATGTTTCCTCTGCGTTACCATGGCTACCCACTCCCGCTGTGACACCATGGCGACTGGAGACACGGGTGTTAACTGCTTCCTCAAGGGTCAGGACTTCATCACTCTGTCATAGTCATGGTGGAATAAAGGGATATTTCCATCCATTCATTCATCCATCAGTACCTCCATCCATCCTAAAACCCTTGTGTTATGTTTAATGTAACCAGAGGGACTTCTCTGTCTTTGAACCCTCTAAAGTCCAGATGGTTAAAAGTCATGTTAATCATTCAGGGTGTGACTTGTTTTTGTATTTGTGACAACACAAATTTGGCTGACAAAGTGGTAATTTTTTATTGTATTTAAATAGAATAAGATTAAGAGAGATGTGTATATATATATATATATATATATATATATATATATATATATATATATATATATATATATATATATATATATATATATATATATATATAGCTGTCAAAGTTAATGTGATATTAATTAAGTGTGGATTAGGATTTCATTAGAATTAGTGATTACATTAGAATTATTCTGTAATTATTTTTACATTCATGTTCACTATATTTAATTATTTTATTCTGCTTTCTAAAAACTGGTCAGAAATTAAGACATTAATTGCTATTATTTTATGTATTTTTATTTCTATCAATTTGTTATTTGTAAAAATATTTTCAAAAATAAAAAACAAACAAACTAAGCATTAATCTCAGGAACGCTGTCAACTTAATTATTTTCCAGATAATATTTGTTTGAATAAAATGACAATGTAAAAGCCAAATATTTAATTTTGGAAACAAATTACATTTAATATTTTTCTCACAAAGTATAAATGGGTTTTTAATTTATAGCTATCTTTATATTATCAATGTATATTTATCATTGTGTTTGGGCTCCTTATAGCATTAAAAAGTTGAAAACCCTTTTATTCATTCAGGTATTATTAATGTATTTATTGCAGTTTATGTTCCATAAAGAAAAATACATCTTTCATCTATAAGACTGCATGCATTTTTGCTTATTAAGAATTTAATTAGCAATTTTAATTCAGCTTTACTGTTTATAGATTTATATACAGTATTTATAATTAAATTATAATTCTATTAAATTATAATTCTATTAAATTATATTATAATTATAATAATTATTATACTAATTCGTTTTTTTAATTAATTATATTAAAATAATGAAAGTTTTTTTTCGAATTAAATAATATTTCGCATATTTATAAGACATTATTGTACATTTGAATGCTTATATTTAAAGACACAAAAGGACATGTGCATGCATGTGTTAATATGTGTTGATAGTAGATCGTATGGCAAATACAGTGTTCAAACGCCTCAGATACTGATACAATATCTATCCTCCCCGCCCCATTTTTTGTTTTTATTTATACACTTTGAAAACTTATAAAGTAGTAACCAGTGGCAATTTTTTATTTTATTGTAAAGTAAAACAGTACAGAAGACAGAAGTGTGCAGAAGGTATGACAGTTATTACGGGCTGTTGTAGGGACACTGTTGTCGTTGCTTTTGGTTTATAACACTGCACAAGATGTGCCTCAGGGCAGTTTAATTATAACTTTATGGCTCTTGGCCCTTCAGTTCTGTAGTTCAGTGTGAGAAACACACAGACATGGCATTAGGCCAGAGCCTAACAGTCTACCCAGAGACCAAAACCTACCCAATCCTCAAGAAGGATCCCAGCATCAGAAACAAGTGGATGGTTTTAATGGCATCGCTGATCCAGTGGTGTAAAGTATTTGAGTGATTGTAATTAGTTACTGTAGTTAAGTATCTTTTTGACTACTTTGTAGTTTTACTGAGTATCAAAGATATTAGCAGCTTTTACTCTCAACTTGACTACATTTTTGAATAAGTATATGTACAGTATATGTACAGTCTTCACATGGACGATCGCTTCAATTTATCGCTTAACGCTGTTGCGGAGACTCTCAATTCGTTCCGGTGAAATCACAAAACAAAATGCACAAAGTGTCCCTGCTTTTGATATATAATCACTGACGAACACCGGTTTAAATGAGAAAAAAATATATATATACAAAGGCGGATTAGAACCCAGAACCTCTGGCACGCTGAACAAAAATTCTACTACTAGACCATACTCTCAAGACTAAGGACATATTGTATTATAGTAGATGTAAAGATGGAACTATCATAATAAACATGAGGTCTATGTCAATAAATGTTGTGCGTTTATTATTGTAATAATACAATTCCCCCCACCACACTCATTCCTGTCCCACTAACTTTTTAAAACAATGTTGCCTCTGATAGCCACACACAAAAAATCTATTATTAATTCTTTTAGTTAAACACAAACGTTTGAACATGAATGTAAACATAACACTCCATAAAATTGATTATAAAACGTTTATGAAAGATTATCTACGAGCATGTTAATTTTGAAAGGAGACTCCCAAAATACAACTAAAATCCATACACAATAGCCTATAATTTAATTGACACTATTGTTTCATGTTTTAAATGCAGCAAACATCTCCAATCAAGTCACCATGACATCAAAATGGACGATTCTTTTTTTATATGAAGCAGAACATGTAGGCTATAACAACTTATATTTTTCTAATAATAGTGATAAAGGATACACCTGCATTAGAATTCCCCTTATAAACTTATATATTTCTTACAAAAAATATTCCAGACTGCTTGAACAACAAAACACATGTTGGTGTAGCCTACTGGTTTCATGGTTGAGCAAATCAAAACATTTCTAGCTGGTCGTAACTGCTTAAAAGCGCCCCCTGGTGGTCGTGTATGTGAATGGAACAACAGCGTTTAACCGCGAATGCTCATCGTTCCACATAATTAAGTGGAATATTAACATAACAGTGATTTTCTCTAAAGAAAAGTGAATTAAACATGAGAATCCATCAATATATTTCTATGTGGCTGTGCACACCTTTGGATTAAAGTCGAACGCGACACCTGAAACGACAGAGATCGTGAACAGGTAGGCCTACGCTTCTCGTTTTGATTGTTTGATGATTAATATAAATACTATTTTTGAAAATAATGTCGGCCTACAACTACGACTGAAACAGTTTGATGATTAAACCGTGACATAATATCGAAAGCTAAATCTTTGTAATGATAGTTTGTAAACATTATAATTTATATAGTTTGCTAATATGGTTTTTGACAACATGCAGTAAATTGAAATTAAAGTTAAAAAAAAAAGTTTAAAATGCGATGGAGGATAATTGTTTTGAAGTATATTTGATTAAATTCATGCACAAAATGTAAAATGCTAATGGTTTCAAACTCACGGTGGTAGTTTTTTTTTTTTTTTGTACTTTTTGTACTTGATTTAGTTTTGGGACAGATATGTAATAGCCTACATTTATAAACTATAACCTGTAGAAGACAAATGTGGGAATATTATATCAAAGTTTGAGAAAGCATTGAGTTACAGAAAGCAAAAAGGATTCTCCCCAGTCTCTCTTATGCTTATGTACTGTCAAAACTGTATTACAGCATTAGTTCAAGCCCAGTAAAGGAGCATCTGAAAACAGCAATAAGCTATTTAGGTAGGGTAGGCAATTTGTTTTATAAACACTTACAGTAATACTGGTTGAAACTCTCTTCACATCCTGATAGAAATCAATAAGTGGTCTAAATATTAAAAGACATACATATATCTTCTGTGGAAGTCTCATGACCAAACAATGTTCATCCAATCATTGCATTTGGTCCGCAACACTATCAACGCTGAAATGAATCTGCAGCAGTCAGGCGCTACAAGTAAGTTCTCTGTAAGTTATGTTCATTGTGAGAGTCCTTGAAGGGAGGGTGGGATCTCATGCTTTCAAATCTAACCTGCTATTGCTAGCCTCTCCGCAATTGCCTACCCTACCTTTAAATGGATGCATGCTTTTCATCAGAGAGGCAAATGCTTAAAATACCCATGAAATCAAAATGGACAATTCTTGTTTTTATGTAATATTGTAGTATTTATTATAAATGATTTATTTGTGCACATCATTATTATTTTTCAGTATGGTATTTATTTGGATGTTTACATTTGATTCTGAATGAGTTTGATAGTGCTCCGTGGCTAAAGCTAACATTACACACTGTTGGAGAGATTTATAAAGAATGAAGTTGTGTTTATGAATTATACAGACTGCAAGTGTTTAAAAAATGAAAATAACGACAGTCTTGTCTCCGTGAATACAGTAAGAAACGATGGTAACTTTAACCACATTTAACAGTACATTAGCAACATGCTAACGAAACATTTAGAAAGACAATTTACAAATATCACTAAAAATATCATGTAATCATGGATCATGTCAGTTATTATTGCTCCATCTGCCATTTTTCGCTGTTGTTCTTGCTTGCTTACCTAGTCTGATGATTCAGCTGTGCACAGATCCAGACGTTAATACTGTCTGCCCTTGTGTAATGCCTTGAACATGGGCTGGCATATGCAAATATTGGGGGCGTACATATTAATGATCTTGACTGTTACGTAACAGTCAGTGTTATGTTGAGATTCGCCTGTTCTTCGGAGGTCTTTTAAACAAATGAGATTTACACAAGAAGGAGGAAACAATGGAGTTTGAGACTCACTGTATGTCATTTCCATGTACTGAACTCTTGTTATTTAACTATGCCAAGGTAAATTAAATTTTTAATCCTAGGGCACCTTTAATACTTATTTGTGTATTGTTATTGTTTTTGGTGCTTCTTTGCATTTCTGGTTGTGTTTACCTGCATCTTTCACATAAAAGATTGAGAGGGCATCTTAAGGGCATTTCCCAACGCCTCTTAAAAATTATTTTTTCCATTATTTTCACCATGATGTTATTTTAGCATCCAAAGCAGCATATAACTGCAGTAATTGCTCATAAGAGAATTGAACAGAGACCTGCTCAGGTCCCCAGGCCACATTTTTCCTCATCTAATCGACCACTTGATTTTAGACTTTGAGTACATTAGATTTGGCCATAAAATCCTGACACTGATTATATTTACATTAGATTTCATTAGATTAAGAAATGCCCAAGAGCTGCAGTTTTCTCTAAATATGATGTACTATAGAGACAAAAGCTTTTTTTTCTGCTTTACTTTTCCCTAAAAATATATTTTTTATCACATTTAAATGGATAACTTTACATTTACACATTAACATTCATTATTTTAAATTTAAATATTTATAAACAATACATTTAATTAAATTGAAAATTAATGTTAATAAATAATTAATGTACAATATTTCATTTAATGTTACTTTTTATCAGATTTTCACACTTTTTTTTTTTTTTTTTATTTACCCTGCTAACATTTTCTCTGATCCCAATAATTGTTTTAATGAATTGAAATTTATAACATTACATTTATACATTTACATTCATTATTTAACATTTAAATATATGTAAATAATGCATTTAAATAAAATTAATGTTATTAATTAATACATTTAAATGAACAGTATTTCGTTTAATATCACATTCACGCATTTTTTTATTTGCCCTGCTAACATATTCTCTGATCCCAATATTTTTTTTTTTAATGAATTTAATTTTAAATTGATAACTTTAAATATTTGTAAATAATGCATTGCAAATGAATAGTATTTCATTTAATATTACTTTTTTTTTTTTTTACCACGTTTTCACTTTTTTTTTCTTGCCTTGCTAACATTGTCTCTGGCCCCAATATTTTTTTAAAATTAATTTAAATTGATAACTTTATATTTGTAAATTTACATTCATAATTATAATTTAAATATATGTAATTAATACATTTGAATAAATTGAAATTTAATGTAAAAAATTAATACATTTTAATAAATAGCATTTCATTTAATATTATATTTTATCACATTTTTAAACTTTTTTTTTTTTCTCATCAGATGCTTTCTTTATAAGAAAATTTGCAATATCGGCTATAAAAAAATATGACCAGTAAGCCATGGAAACCTATGTTTTTACATTACTGTAACTCATCAAAATAATTTAGGCAATTTCAACTTATAAGTTATACAAGATTCACCTCGATTTTTTTCTAAGTCAATTTAATATAATTTAAGTTGAAATTACTTATACAACCAAGTCGATTATTTTTAAACATTTAAGGCAGCAACTGAACTTAAGTTTTCAAGTCTAAATAGGTGGACATTTTTTTACAGTGTAGAAATAATACAGTTATTGTAATTATAGAGGAAAGACTGAAAAAGGATGGCACTGCTGCTGTGATGGATTGGCCTTTGACAAGAAGTTCTGGTTGTTTAGTAGCACATTTGATTATATCTTGAGAAACAGACGAAAGGGAAAACCCGGTGAGGCGTGCGTGTCTGATTGGCGGTTCATCCCGATCTTCAGTGCCACTCTGCCGCTCGTGTGCATGTCTGACTCTGCAGTTTGAGCAGTGAGTGTCTGAAAGTGTTGTGGGCATTCATGGGTCTCATGAGAGATTTGTACCCTTTGTGTGTGTAAACCCTTGTGAAATGTCTGTTTGTTGTTAAACACATGAGTGCGTGTTTACGTGAGTCTGGTCACTTTAATTGAATCTGGCCCTTGGGAAGCAGGCCGTCTCAGCTGTGGGGTTGTGATCTCATCTCAGAGTGTGACTGGGTGAGTACGCTGGCAGTCACTCACAGTCAAGTCAATATCACAGATAAATATTGCAAAGGCCTGTTCTCCGGGCTCTATGAATAATGAATGCGACCATTTTGGCTCTAAACTTGCCTGTTGTCTCGCCAGGCGTGCGTGAGCACATCTCTGTGTTTCCGCCCGTCTTCCTCTCGCTCCCTCAGTGTCTCTCTCCATCTGTGGAGGAGTACTCTCATAAACTTCTCATTATAAACTGACCTGTTTGAGAGGGATCAGAGAGATTCATAACTCTTCTGTGAGTGAGTGTGTGTGTGATTTATTGCTCGATCTCAGCAGAAAGTGACCTGGGATGGGTTCAGGAGTGTGGATCCCCAGCAGGGCTACAGACAAGATGAGCGAATGATCAAAACCTATTCGATATTGGTATATTTAGGGTTCCAAGCAGCACAAGTGCACAGTGCCCATCTGTCTGCAGGGTAAAGGCAGGCCAGCAGGAAGTCTGGGTCATGTAATGATCTTTTCACACTTGAGATTGTTCTTGTTTCACACTGATATTGTTTCATATTTCACACTGTTCATTGTTTACTTTTACCTGGTTTATGGATTAATTACTCCAGGGTTCACGACTTCACAATAACATTTGTGAACTCCGGCTTAATACTTTCTTATTTTTTTGCATACTGTATTTGTATGGTGAATAACATTGGTTGCACTGCAAAAAATTAGTTTCATGATTTATATCATAACATTTTTTCTTTTGTCAAATCAACTTGGATAATTAATGTAGTTCAGATAGCACAATATTTTGAGTTTCTGTTGATTAAACCATCGCCTTCATTGTGTTAACTCAAATTTTTAATTTCAATGAACTCAAAATTTTAAGGCAACCAGGTCACTTACTTTTTTAAGTTAAACCAGCAATTCTGTTTTACAGTGTGGTTGAGCACAGCTCACAACAGGCAAATAATACCAAATAAACAAATTTTCATTTTCTTTATTTTATATACTAAAATTAAATAGATGAAAGTTTCTGTGACTGTGCAAACAGAAACATGAATATTTAATGTTGTTTTGAAGAGATTAAGCTTATGATTGGTTGGCTGTTGCTAACAAGCTTGCTGTGTCATTGTAACACTGCATTGATTTACTCTGTTTGCCAAACATTTACAACACATTTCAATACAATACAAGGCATTTATTATAACTACTGACTAAAGAGTTTTTTTTAATGCTTTTGAAAGAAGCCACTACAGCCAAGGCTGCATTTATTTAATCACTGTAAATATTTTTACAATTTAAATGTGTATATATTTTAAAATATAATAAATTTTTTTGTGATGCAAAGGTGAATTTTCAGCATCATAACTCCAGTATTCAGTGTCACATGATTCTTCAGAGAATCAATGGCTGATTTGCTGCTCAAGAAAACATTTGTTCTGCTTAATATCTTCATAGAAACTGTTATGCACTTTTTCAGGATTCTTTAATTTAATATTTTTTTTTATTACAGATATTGTGTAACTAAAATACTATTGTTAACCAGGAAAACAACAACAAAAACATAATAATAAAAAACCTGCAATACAGAGGGACTCTTATTTTGAAACGTCTATGATATGGCTGCTTCATCAAAAAGATGATTTAGATAAAATATGCACTCATACAACCATATACAAAATATTACAATATAAACACCATGAAGTAAACATTGTAAACAGCTTTTTTACTTGAGAATAGCCTTTACATTAGGTTACATATATACAGTATATATATATATATATATATATATATATATATATATATATATATGTATAATATAGGCTATATATATGATATATATTATATAATATAGGCTATATATATATATATATATATATATATATATATATATATATATATATATATATATATATATATATATATATATATATATATATATATATATATATATATAGCCTGCAAGGCCTTATATATATATATATATATATATATATATATATATATATATATATATATATATATATATATATAAAACCTTGCAGGTCCATAAAGTAATACATGGCCTTTCAATAGGTATACTGTTTCCTATTATAATTTCTTGGAAATCTTTAATTTTTTTTTTTTTTTTTTTATCAAAATGAATAGGGCAAATACTTCCAGAACCAGTAATGCTTAAAAAGTGTGGTCACTGTTGCACTCTATTGTGTCTTTTTTTTTTCTTAAAGTGACAGTACACTTTTTACGGAGACAGTCCTCCTTTCATAACCTGAGGTAATGTTCCTTGCACATGGACAAAATGGTGTCCACAATGGCTCTTTGTGGGAATTGAACCAAAATACCGACTTTCTACTTGTCAGTGAGCTTTAACCGGTTTGCCACACCACCCCCACGTTATTTGAATTCAATAGCCAAATGTAATGAAGAACACATCAGAATCAACATAACATGCTTCAAGCGTCTCTGCATTGTTTTTCTAAGTAAAACTTGTGGACAGCAACGGTATCCAGAGCATCCACAGCTATGGTAATTTCTCTTTCTTTTCTTTTTTGCCTTGGACCCTATTGATTGCAGCTTTTGGCTACATTTCCTATTATCATTTCTGCCTAAAGGTTACAACTGCCCCATTCAGGGTTTTTTTTTTTTTTTTTTTGAATTTACTGCTGATAAAAAACTTTATGCCACCTGTTGTCAATTAGCATTCAGAGAGATTGTTTCGCTCTCTCTCTCTCTCAAATGCAGTGGCATCAGTCGTAATAGCATCATCAGTCTTTTCTAATGAGTTTATTTCTTTTGTCGGTATGAGCAAACACTTTCTGATCTGAGTGATGACTATATGAAATCATTTGAAACTGTATTTGATAAACATTTCATTTAATTCATTTCTGTGCTTGCGTGCCGCTTGACTCGTGCACAGAAATGATTCTCATGACAAGCTATTAAGACATCACAATAGTCTGGGGAGAGTTGGGCTCTCTTACGCTGAAGCGGTTGCTGAGGTACTGTTGTTGTGGCAACCGGCTCTCTGTGCCCTTGAACGGAGGATAACTCTGGCCTAACAGGGCAGGGTTAGTGCGCTTTGATTGACAGTGTGCTTCTAGAAAGGTGTTGTGCGTGGGTTAGAAATAAGCCTCCCCACTGGGTGGCTTAAAGGGTCTTGCATGGACTACAGAGCCAAAACTGCCTTTACATGGAAAATAGATTGTTGCTGCGGGAGGAACAACCAATAGATGAGTTAGTGACACAGACATCTGCTTGACAGAATCATCTGTTCACTCAGAAAAGAGAGAGGTCAAGACAGGAAAGGGAACATGGGAGTGACAGATGTGACAGTAGACTGGATGTTGTGTCTCAGGGCACTGGGGTGATTTATCAGAGTAACAAACAGTTTTTAGTTAAAACCATGGGTTAAATAAGGATTTTGGAGGTAACATCTGCTGGTTATTCTGGTGTTCTACCTGTAAGATATGACATGGCCATCCTTCCATCCCCAAAAAGCATAGCCTAATTATACAGTGTTTGGGAAAGTTACTTTTAAAAGTAATCCATTACAATATTGTATTACTCCCTAAAAGATTAATTGCGTTACACTGTCGGCTGGAGTGACTGCGGTTACGCCCACTGAGTGGCAGCATTGGTTTTCAGCGTGAAAGCTGCGAAAAACACAATATCAAACACATTCAAAATATGAAAGAGCTTTGAGATTGACTGTACAAATAGATTTGACAAGAAATCTGAGGTATATTTTTACAGACTGCCGAAACCTAAAGAAAAGAGAAGCAAATAGCTTGCTGCAATTCATAGATACAACTGGACTCCAGGCAGCAAAATGTGAATTTGCAGTTATCATTTTGTCAATATGTTGAATTTTGGGGTAAAATCATACCCTTTACATTGTATTGGTATATATTGTATTGACAACTCATCAATTAAATATTTACCTTCTTTTATTCTGCATAATTTGGTGTCTTTAAATAAACACTGACAAAAAATATACGTTTTAGGACTGGATGATGTAACATTGATATAAGTGATCACCCAGATTTAGACCTACATATGAAGAGTTTGGTTCCAAAACGCAATAAATGCCATGTAAAAAAAATAAAAATAATTGAGTTTCCACCAAAATCAGTATTGTATCTGGTCGGTATTGAAAAGTCATTTATTAATTTTGCACAAAATGCTTTATCCGCCGTGTTATTCTGTCATGTTTTCTCCCTTTCTTTCCAAAATGCGACAAACGGCAGTCTCCCTTCTCTGCAGAATGCGACATATCCGCTCAACCAATCACAGCGCACCATTCCAGGCACTGTAAACAGTAATGGTGGCGCTCTGAATACACCCGGAGTCCTTATCTACTTTGTGCTTTGTGATCACCAAAAACAGAAAAATGAATAATTTTGACGGCATTGATGAACCTGTGGTGGTTTCTGCGGTGGAGAAGAAACACAAGTCATCGAAATGTAATCATTTACATGAGGAGATTAAGAAGATGAGGCACTCAAGTAATTTAGAACATTAACAAGATGACTCGTTGAATTCATTTTGGGAGCGATGACTGAATGTATTTTTAGTCAAATGCCTGTATAAAAGATTAGTATTGACAAAGTTCAGAGGCTGTCATACTTTGTTGTGTATTTTCAATATGAAAAATAACTTTTATATTGATGGATTAATTGCATTTAAAAAAAAAAAAAAAAAAAAAAAAAAAAAAAAAAAACGTGTCATGGATTTATTGCATTTTGGGAAAAAAATTATATGTTTTTATAATAAACTTTTGAAAACCAAAATCTAGATTTGAATTTGTAATGTCTTTATAACCAAAAGATGCTATGTGAAAGTTTGAAACAGAAAATAGTGGTTTTCATCTGGCCACTTTCTTGGTAAAGAAAACACATTTTTACTCAAATTAATCAAAATGGATTTTTTGGTGTTTTGGAACCAAACTCTTCATATATTGTATTTATATAAAGCGTTCACAGGCAAATTTTCTTTATGTATTTCCTCGGCATCGAAATCAGGCACATATAAATGTCTGGAAATGCCATTACTGGTCTTTGGTAAGTTGTAACAGGAACACTATCGAGCGAGTCCAACCTTTAGTTTAATAATTTGTTTTACTTGTGTTTTACTCATGTTTTACTCATGTTTACGCAGTTTCCCCTATTAAATCCAGTCATGCAGCAGGCTCTTTTGCCACTCAGTCTGCTTGAGTGGGCGTGTTCTGGCGGGAAAGTCACGTCAGTGCATACCCTCTATAACAAGCCTATAACCGAGCATACTTGTTATATACTAGTTTGACATGACAGAAGAAAATGGAAAAGTTTTGTATAGGCTTTCAAAATACTTCCTCACCTTGCTCATCTTCTGAGTGGACATTTCTCTGACCCGCTGCGAGTGAAAAGGAACGCATGCAAAATCTGAGGTAAAGCGAAATGATTTTATTTTCCGCTCCAGATATATATATAGAAAAAAAATATTTTAAAATGTAACATTGTTATGATGGTAATTTAAAGTAGCCTTTGTAAAATAAAGCAAAAAATGTAAACAATTAGTATTTCCAATCGACTAGCAGCACCAGTATCGTTTAATCGACTAATCAAATAGTCTCGTACATCCCTATCTAGAACTACAATAACCATCATGTTCACACATCGCACACAACGCCGCTGCATTTCTCTCATTGCGACAGGAGAGCTGTCAGACAATAAATAGGAAAACCAAGTAACTTGTGTTACACATTTGAAAATGTAACTCAGACATTGTGTTTTAAATATAAAAGTAATGTGTTACTGTAATTGTTACTTGAAAAAAATGATTACATAACTCTTGTAATGTGTTATTCCCAACACTTGTCTGTGTGAATCAGAAGCCAGAAGTTGTGACTTTCTTTACTTCAATAATGTGATGTATGAGTAAAACAGAATAGCGGTGCTTGATTTTAGGGCATCTCCTTTCCATATATGTCAACAGCTATATAGCTCAAATTAATACTACTGTAGCATTTTATGCCTGCTTTAAAATGAATGAACAAAAAACTAAAATATAATATTTATATATTATACAAATATAATGCTCATTTCAATCAATTAAAAATTAAAATATATATTATATTCTAAAATATATATATATATATATATATATATATATATATATATATATTCACATTTTCAATTAAAAAAAAAAAAAAAAAAAAAAAAAAAAAAAAAAAAAAAATATATATATATATATATATATATATATATATATATATATATATATATATATATATATATATATATATATATATAAAAAAAATATATATATATATATATATATTCACACCCCTCACATTTTTGTAAATATTTTATTATATCTTTTCATGTGACAACACTGAAGAAATTACACTTTGCTTCAATATAAAGTAGTGAGTGTACAGCAAAATAACACACAGCCATTAATGTCTAACCCACAAAAGTGAGTATACCCCAGAGTGAAAATGTCCAAATTGGGCCCAAAGTGTCAATATTTTGTGTGGCCACCATTATTTGGGACTCCAGGTTACCACTGCAGTCCTCTTCCACTTCTCCATGACGACATCACGGAGCTGGTGGATTTTAGAGACCTTGCGCTCCTCCACCTTCCGTTTGAGGATGCCCACAGATGCTCAGTAGGGTTTAGCAAGGCAGTGGTTCTTTAGCAAGGCAGTGGTCGTCTTGGAGGTGTGTTTGGTGTCATTATCATGTTGGAATACTGCCCTGCGGCCCAGTCGCCGAAGGAAGGGGATCATGCTCTACTCATTCATGGTTCCCTCAATGAACTGTAGCTCCCCAGTGCCGGCAGCACTCATGCAGCCCCATACCATGACACTCCTACCACTATGCTTGACTGTAGGCAAGACACACTTGTCTTTGTACTCCTCACCTGGTTGCCGCCACACACGCTTGACACCATCTGAACCAAATAAGTTTATCTTGGTCTCATCAGACTACATGACATGGTTCCAGTAATCCATGTCCTTTGTCTGCTTGTCTTCAGCAAACTGTTTGCGGGCTTTCTTGTGCATCATCTTTAGAAGAGGCTTCCTTCTGGGATGACAGCCTTGCAGACCAATTTGATGCAGTGTGCGGCGTATGGTCTGAGCACTGACATGCTGACCCCGACCCCTTCAACCTCTGCAGCAATGCTGCCAGCACTCATACGTCTATTTCCCAAACACAACCTCTGGATATGACGCTGAGCACGTGCACTCAACTTCTTTGGTCGACCATGGCGAGGCCTGTTCTGAGTGGAACCTGTCCTGTTAAACCGCTGTATGGTCTTGGCCAGCGTGCTGCAGCTCAGTTTCAGGGTCTTGGCAATCTTCTTATAGCCCACGCCATCTTTATGTAGAGCAACAACTCTTTTTTCAGATCCTCAGAGAGTTCTTTGCCATGAGGTGCCATGTTGAACTTCCAGTGACCAGTATGAGAAAGTGAGAGCGATAACACCAAATTTAACACACCTGAGACCTTGTAACACTAACGAGTCACATGACAGGGAGAGAAAATGGCTAATTGGGCCCAATTTGGACATTTTCACTTAGGGGTGTACTCACTTTTGTGGCCAGCGGTTTAGACATTAATGGCTGTGTGTTGAGTTATTTTGAGGGGACAGCAAATTTACACTGTTATACAAGCTGTACACTCACTACTTTACATTGTAGCAAAGTGTCATTTCTTCAGTGTTGTCACATGAAAAGATATAATAAAATATTTACAAAAATGTGAGGGGTGTACTCACCTCTGTGAGATACTGTATATAATATATATAAAATGGAGGAGGAACCTGAGCCAGACTTTTGACTTGGCCCAGGCAACCATTCATAACACCTTAGCTGCTCACTTTTTCCCAGAAAATATACAAATCTGTATGTTGAGTATTTTCTTTCTCTCTTAATAATGGTCGTTTCATGTGTTTTTTGTTTTTTTTACTGCTTCTGCTAGTGAGGGCTTGTGAGCTTGTCAGGTATATTTTGTGTGTTTAGTGTGTACTTGTACATTGCTGCACGTGTAAACGCAGTTATGTCAGAGCACCTGTACCAAAGCACGTGTCTCTTGTATGTGATTTTTGCATTCAAGGCCATTTATATGATGTTGTCACAAGCATCTGCAGTTGCATAACTGCCAACTGCCAAGCAACAGTTACATCTCTAACAGCACAGTGAATGTGAGAAAAGAAAATTGGAAAAGAGATGAAGAGAGTGAGTGAATGGACATCTGGTGTGTTTATTAAGACCATTTTATTACTGATCGTACATAAAAACTGTTAAGTTTATCATTGACTAGTTTACACATCGAGTATTTTTTGTGTTCAATTGAAAACTTTATTTAAATGAATGCAAATTTGCATAAGTTATTGTTATTAAGTATATAAGTTATTTGCATATTATTTTGCAAATGTTTCAATTTTTAATGGAAAACAAGTAAAAAATACTGATTTAAGAGAAAAAATTGTAAAGAGTGAGTTTGTATCCGTTTTCCTCTGGTACTTGGTCAAATGTAACACTGAGGTGCATTTTTGGGTGTGAAAAGTAGTGGAGTATTCATCAAACACCCATCCAGAGTGAATCAGTCAAATGAACTGCATTTGAGTTCATCCCAGTGAACCAGATTCCCTCTCCACATGTGCATAAACAAGCTGTGTCACATAGGAATATATAGCCGCCCACTTTCTTATTCTGCAAAACATTTAAATGCTGTAGCTTGTGATCTTTTAGAAACTGTTTTCATTTCAGGCCAAGAGGGAATAGGAGATAAATAGCACAGTTGCAGGAGCGGGAGTTCAGGGACAGAGAAGAGCCAAGAGGCGAAATGAACAGATAAAGGATGAAGTTTGCCGCTCAGGATCAGGCTGCATGTCTGCAGGCAGCGTCACGATGGAAGTGAGAGTGACAGTTTGGTCAGAAACAGTTTAGCTATCCTTAAACATGGCCGCCCACGGGGAGAAAGTCTTGCGTTTCAGGTCGAAGGAGCACATCGCCGAGATGTTTGGAATAAATGGGCTTATCAGAGCTTTTTAGAAAGCAGTTTTATATCTTCAAAGAGTCAGTAAGTCAGTGAGAGCACGTATGCTTGAAAAAAATGCAATGCCAGCCTGCTGCTCATGCCTACTGTAAGAACCGGGAAAAAATGTTGAGTAGATTGTTTACTGTAGCCAGTGTTCATTAAACAGATGATTCATCCAGACACAAGATGAGTTCAGATCCAACACACAAGAACACTTCTGCATATGATTAACTTTTTTTTTGTGTGCTTTTTTTGAGTCGTTTTGTCCTTGAAGATGCTTGGGACCCAGGGAATGGATGCCAGCAGGGTCTGAGCTGGTTCTAAATCAACCAAAAATGAATGTTTGTGCTATTTTAAGATATATTGAACATAATTTTTTTTCACTCTAAACCCCATGTCATTCAGATAGCTCCAAATAGGCACTGTTCATTTGTTCTCGGTTTGTGCTGTTAAAGTGCCCCTATTATGCTATTTTAAAGGTTCCTAATTTTGTTTTGGAGGTCTTATATAACAGGTTTACATGCATTAAAGGTCAAAAAACGCTTTAATTTTCTCATAATTTACGTTGCACATCACTACATTTCTCAGACGGCTCATTCCATGATTCAGTCTCTCTAAATTCCTCCTTTCCGTGAGCCTACTCTGCTCTGATTGGTCGGACGGCCCAGTCTGTTGTGATTGATCTAATGCTTACAGCGCGTGTGGAAACAAAACGCCCATTACCATTGCTGAACTTCAGCTCTGGAGGCTTCCTAAAGCTAAGCGATTGTACACACTGTAAAGACGGTAACAATGGCGTCGATTTTACCATATCAATCTGAGCGTGAGTCCAATGATGAAACGTTGCAAGAACTAGTTATTCAGCCTAAACCTCCATCACAAGAACGACTTGAGCAGGACGTTTCTCTACTCAGTTTGACATACAATATGAGATGTTGCTACTGTAAATCCTTACCATCAGCATTAACAAGTGCATGTCCATCAACAAACCAATGTGTACAGTAAGTGAGTACACCCTTCACATTTCAGCAACCATTTTAGTATATATTCTCAAGGCACAATACTATAGAAATGAAACTTGGATATATTTTAGAGTAGTCAATGTGCTGCTTGTATAGCAGTATAGATTTACTGTCCTCTGAAAATAACTTAACATACAGCCATTATTGTCAAAAATAGCTGGCAACAAAAGTGAGTAAACCCTAAGTGATTACAGTTGTATGTTCTTTAACCATGCAAAGTCACATGTCCTTTTCATCATGTTCATGTTTTTGTCTGCTTGACGGGACCATTCAAATGTGTGGATCTTGTATTAGAGCAGTTAAAATTTGGTGCTTTGAGTAGAATTCTCTCATACTGATCACTGGATGTTCAACATGGCACCTCATGGCAAAGAACTCTCTGAGGATTTGAGAATTAGAATTGTTGCTCTCCACAAAGATGGCCTAGGCTATAAAAAGATCGGTAACACCTTGAAACTGAGTTACAGCACAGTGGCCAGGGTCATAGAGAGATGTTTTCCAATATGGGTTCCACTCGGAACAGGCCATAGAAGTTGAATCAAAGAAGTTGAGAAGCTGTCTTCAAAAAACAAATGCACGAGTGCTGCCAGCATTGCTTTAGAGGTTGCAGAAGCGGAATGTCAGCTTGTCAGCGCTCAGACCATATGCCGCACACTGCAACAAGTCGGTTTGCATGGCCGTCATCCCAGAAGGAAGCCTCTTCTGAAGCTGGCTCACAAGAAAGCCCGCAAACAGTTTGCTGAAGACAACCTGTCCAAGAGCATGAATTACACTAGAGGGCGCTTTTAGCGTCTCTATGACGCAAAAACACTAGAAATTAAATTTAGCATTTTTAAATATTAAAAAAACCAAGTTGTATATCATTTATATTAGGGCTGCACAACGATTAATTGCGATTAATCGCTTGCAAAATAAAAGTCTGTCTTACGTAATATATGTGTGTGTTCTGTGTATATTAATTATGTATATATAAATACATGCACATACATGTATATATTTAAGAAAAAATATATATTTATATGTAATCTAAAATATATAAAATATGTATATTTATTTATACATTTGTATATTTTTTTAATTTATACATGTATGTGCATGTATTTATATATACATAATTATTATACACAGAACACACACATATATTATGTAAACACAGACTTTTATTTTGCAAACGATTAATCGCGATTAATCGTTGTGCAGCCCTAATTTATATTATTTTTAATAAAATAATAATCTTGCATAAGGAAAATTAGCTTGTGTCTGCTAATTCTATCCATCAGTGTTAAAATAAAAAAGGAAGAAACAGCATTTTCAAATTTCATTTCTGGTTTAAAAAACGAAAAAGGAATGGACGCAAAAGTACACGGACCTAGAGCACACACACTTTTTTATAATTTTTTGCAGTGAAAAGTTGCTGATTATTTTTTTTGTTTTGTTTTGTTTTGGTTTGTGTTTTGCATTTTTGTTTTGTTTTTTTGTTTTTGTTTTTGTTTTTGTTTTGGTGTAAAATGCCAGTGGAGAGAGGACAGGTAATGATGTGAGAATGAGACGAGGAAATGACATGAGCTGATTTCAAACTTGTGTTGCTCTTCATGAGCACCGCAGCTCAATGTCAGAATGTACCTGCTCACCAGTAGGTCACGGCTCAAACTGCTGTTGAGCTTTAGTACAAATGTGTATAATGAAGTCTGTGCTTGTATGCATTTTGATTGCATGTGTTGTGTACCTTACCGGCAGTGTTTTAATTTAATCTGCTCGTGCACTGTGGGAAATGGCCTGTTGTTAAGGGAGGTCTCTGTGGTGACGGCTCTGTTGCTATAGTGGCAGTGGTTTAATGGTGTGGAGTACATTAGCACTGACTGATCTGTAAATATGTCTGCTTTCTGCTGCCTCAGCACCCCCTGACATCCACATGGATCAAACTGCTGCAATGCTTCACTATGCACTCAATCACTCCCTCTCTCCCTCTTTCTCTGTCACTCGCTCCACTTCCGCAATTCACAATCCCATTTTTTTTCTTTCTCTTTGTGGGAAAAGATCCTTAGATCATTGTGTTACAAAATATAAGGCGAACACACAGATTTTGTCATCCTCAGGGATGCATTACTGCGCCATTCACCTGGCTGAGAGCGTATTTAGCAGTGGCCTTGTGGATTTTTTTCTCTGTCATAATTCTTTTCAAATGATGAATGAGATGGGGTTGAATGCCCTCAGAGTGCATTTGATTCAACTGTGACATTTCAGGAGCATGAATGTGCAGAAATATGGAGAACCGTGTGGCTTTTCTCTCCTCCAACATCACTCTTAGTGGATTTGCTAATGAGAAAGAGCTTCTAGCTTGTGCGTGTGAAATTTGGCCTTGCTCTGGGTACAAAGCATGGGAGAAAAACAAGTTGCTGTTATGTAACTGCTTTTCTTTGGAGTTTATGAACCTGGTAAATACTGTTTTTATTATGCTGGATAAAGTAGACATTAGTTTCATTTAGATAATAGCCTTCACAGTGTGCAATTCACTCGGTTGGATAATGTGCAGCAGCAGGGGGAGCAGCCTTGGTGTTCTGCAGATCTTGATTGTGGGTATTAATAAAAATAGCAGTTATTACCCCCCAGATAAGACTCTTTATGGTTCCTAATTACATTATACCATATTATACCTCATTATTCTGTTAGTTTTGATCACATATTGTGTTCTGATGTTCATATGACAATCATTTTAGAATATTAGTCTGCGACAAGACCACCATATCTCTTGGGCTATGTTTAAAATCTGCTTCATACTACGGTAACGTTAATAATCGCATCCATGAACATGATTTCTTCCCGAGTCCTATCCCAATTCTTTTCCACAGGCCGTTGAGGTGAAGACCACATGTCCCAAGATTCTGCACTCAAACTTGCCGTCATCAAGCGACACCTTTGTTTTGAATAGGCTTCTAGCGACCTCTAGCGGACAGAAAATATTACATATTGTACCTTTAAGTACTACTAAAGAAGAATTTTTAGAATATTAAAGGTGCCATCGAACGTTTTTTTTACAAGATGTAATATAAGTCCCCCACCTCCATAAGGTGTCCCCTGAATGTGTCTGTGAAGTTTCAGCTCAAAATACCCCATAGATTTTTTTAAATAAATTTTTTTAGCTGCCTATTTTGGGGCATCATTAAATATGAGCCGATTTATGCTGTGCGGCTCCTTTAAATCTCGTGTTCTCCGCCCACGGAGCTCGCGCTTGCCTTAAACAGTGCCTAAACAAAGTTTAGACAGCTAATATAACCCTCAAATGGATCTTTACAAAGTGTTCGTCATGCATGCATCGGATTATGTGAGTATTGTATACTGTTATATTGTTTACATTTGATTATGAGTGAATTTGAGGCTGTGCTCCGTGGCTAACGGCTAATGCTACACTGTTGGAGAGATTTATAAAGAATGAAGTTGTATTTATGCATTATACAGACTGCAAGTGTTTAAAAATGAAAATAGCGACAGCTCTTGTTTCCGTGAATACAGTAAGAAACGATGGTAACTTTAACCACATTTAACAGTACATTAGCAACATGCTAACGAAACATTTAGAAAAACAATTTACAAATATCACTAAAAATATCATGTAATCATGGATCATGTCAGTTATTATTGCTCCATCTGCCATTTTTCGCTATTGTTCTTGCTTGCTTACCTAGTCTGATGATTCAGCTGTGCACATCCAGACGTTAATACTGCCTGCCCTTGTCTAATGCCTTTCATAATGTTGGGAACATGGGCTGGCATATGCAAATATTGGGGGCGTACACCCCGACTGTTACGTAACAGTCGGTGTTATGTTGAGATTCGCCTGTTCTTCGGTGGTCTTTTAAACAAATGAGATTTACATAAGAAGGAGGAAACAATGGAGTTTGAGACTCGCTGTATGTCATTTCCATGTACTGAACTCTTGTTATTCAACTATGCCAAGATAAATTCAATTTTTCATTCGATGGCACCTTTAAGTACAAAATTAGTGTGTGAAAATAGTACATTTATAGAAATGTACTTTTTTTCCACCTGCGCATCCAGGGTGAAGCACTGCCTCTTGTGGTCAGTAAGAAAGAAATAGAACGAGAGTTACGCAAGTTCGTAAGTTCTGGATGACCGCCAGAGCACCCTGTCACTCGGGAGTCTATAGGCGAGAAGATTCTGTAGAGACAGTTTGCTGGATGTCACAGGGTTAAATTGGGGCATCCCCATGACATTCCAGGTTATGTGATGACTTTGTTGTTATTAGACTCGACCTGTGCCTGAGCAAGAGAGATAATATCCAGTGTGAAGCACTGCCTCTGGCAGTCATCCAGAACTCATAGAACCACAGTTCCATATGTAACTCTCGATTTAGGCATCACATCATCAATGTGATGTTTAGGGATAGGGATGTGCCCAAAGCCGAACACCATATTCGGAAAGGCATGGATAATGGCTTCAAACGAATAACAAATTCTACCAAATAATAGGACAAATATTCGACAGACCCATTCACTCCTTGAGTTTGCTGGATAACAGGTGAGCCAGGGAATAGCATAGCACGATATTATACATAAACATCTGAAAGAAATGTGTGAACACATTTGATCTTACAGGCGTTGTTTGATCTATTACTTAGTTTGAAATGTTGGACTTTCAAGGGATTTTCTGTTCATTTCTCTGGCTTTACTATCTGAGCTGCTGGAATGTGTCAGTTTCATCCTGTCTGTATCTCTGAAATGTTTGGCCAAGTTTTGAAGTGACTTCAGCCAGACTCGGGTGTTTGTTTTATTATAGAGAAATTCTCAAGTGTTTAGGCCTTCGTAGAGCTCATCTCAATGGCATTTAAGCTGGAGCAATTCCCCTTGAGAGTGTGAGTCTAATGTTTACTGTGTGTGAGTGAGGTGAATGGGAGCAGAGAGTGGGAGTGCGTTGAAAAGGTTAAGATTTGATGTGATAAAAACCCCCCTCCCAGCCCCCAGTCCGCTCGCTGCACTGAGCTGTTATGGTAATTAACAGATAACCTTTAATGAGGTGTCGACCTCGTTAGGCCCTTAACGAGGAAAATGTCACCCCGCTGTGGCATTCTAACAAGGAGGGGGACATTGGAGGGACATGTGGACACAAGATGATGTCACTCGGGGTGACAGCGGTGTTGACCGAACTGTTATTGTCTAAATGTCATCTGAGCATTGTGTCCAGCAGGCTCTTCAATGATGGAAATAGGGGCCTTGAATCAGAACTGTGTCTCATAAATGCATAAGTGGCTTATGATTTCCAATCAGGGATGCGTTCGCAAGTAATTTGTAGCTCAGCGTGTGTTTTTTAAGCTTTCCAAGCTCTTATATATACTGCAACAGTGCCCGTCCCCCTTTTCAGTGGTGCTGGTTTTGGAAGAATTTATTTTTCCCCATAGGGATTTTACAAAAATTATTATAAGCCATGTACCAAGCCAATCAGCTATGAGGTGAATCACAGCACAAGCACAAAATATTTTGAAAATCAGACAAAAAGATAAAGGAACAAGTCTGCACTTTAAAGGTGCCCTAGAATCAAAAATTGAATTTACCTTGGCATAGTTAAATAACAAGAGTTCAGTACATGGAAATGACATACAGTGAGTCTCAAACTCCATTGTTTCCTCCTTCTTATATAAATCTCATTTGTTTAAAAGACCTCCGAAGAACAGGCGAATCTCAACATAACACTGACTGTTACTCTAACAGTCGGGATCATTAATATGTATGACCCCAATATTTGCATATGCCAGCCCATGTTCAAGGCATTACACAAGGGCAGCCAGTATTAACGTCTGGATCTGTGCACAGCTGAATCATCAGACTAGGTAAGCAAGCAAGAACAACAGCGAAAAATGGCAGATGGAGCGATAATAACTAACATGATCCATGATAACATGATATTTTTAGTGATGTTTGTGAATTGTCTTTCTAAATGTTTCGTTAGCATGTTGCTAATGTACTGTTAAATGTGGTTAAAGTTACCATCGTTTCTTACTGTATTCACGGAGACAAGACTGTCGTTATTTTCATTATTAATCACTTTTACACAGTCTGTATAATTCATAAACACAACTTCATTCTTTATAAATCTCTCCAACAGTGTGAAATGTTAGCTTTAGCCATGGAGCACCATCAAACTCATTCAGAATCAAATGTAAACATCCAAATAAATACAATACTCACATGATCCGACGCATGCATGCAGTATGCATGACGAACATCTTGTAAAGATCCATTTGAGGGTTATATTAGCTGTGTGAACTTTGTTTATGCACTGTATTATAGTCAGTATAGTAGTCATATAGTCATTATAGAGCTCGGGAGGGCAGGGAGCGCGAGATTTAAAGGGGCCGCAGCCTGAATTGGTGCATAGTTAATGATGCCCCAAAATCGGCAGTTAAAAAAATTAATTTAAAAAAAATCTATGGGGTATTTTGAGCTGAAACTTCACAGACACATTCAGGGGACACTTTAGACTTATATTACATCTTGTAAAAACTGGTTCTAGGGCACCTTTAAAGGGGTCATGAACTGCATTGTTTTATAATGTTTCCTGGGGTGCACATATAATGTTAGTATGCATTTTACATCAAAAATTGTCATAATTTAGAAATAAAAGGCATTTTTCTTACCCTGATTTTAGCCCTATTATTCGAACGCTCAGTTTTAAAGTATTAGTTCACTTTCGAATGAAAATTACCCCAAGCTTTACTCACCCTCAAGCCATCCTAGGTGTGTATGACTTTCTTCTTTCTGATGAACACAATCAGATAAATATTAATAAATATCCTGATGCATCCAAGCTTTATACTGGTAGTGAGCGTTACAAAACGAGTATGAGCTGAAGAAAGTGTCTCCGTCCACATCCATCCATCCATCAATACAGTTTTTCTCAGTTGCTTTGGTGCATTTCTCACATCACTATTTACATTTGCACAACAGTTAGTTCAACCTCCACAACATTTAGTCATTTGTGCACATCATAGTAGCAATTTCTCATTCCTTCAAACAAATTGCAAATGCTTTTGGACATGCATCAATTGCTTTCATACAACTCTCTGCTGTTTTAACTATATTGTGAATGCTGAATAGTCATTCCATATAAAACTAATAGTCCTCATTTCATTGCTTGAGTCATTACATACAAAAATGTTGAACTAGTTGTCAAACTCTGTCAAGCAAATTTTACACATTTTTTTTTTTTTTTTATCTTTTTTTTTTTCCTGAAAATGTCTCCTAAATTGAACCATTTCAATTTAGGTGAATCTCAACTTTCACTGATGAGAAGGGGTGTGTGAAGCATTAGTTGCAACCAATGATAAGCCACTTCTCCTCAATCACTGTCAGAGCTGAATCCCATAAACCCCCACTTTACAAGCATATACGAGCCAAGCAGAACATAGTGTGTACCATTTCTACAATACTGTGACACAGAAATGGAAGGTCGCTGTAATGTAGATGAAATTATGTGGCCAGACAGAGAGGAACGTCTGGATGTGCATGAATGATTACAGTACTATGTATGTTGTATGTTCAGTTCCAATATGTACTGCAATATTGTTTACAGTTGTGCACAGCTCTACCCAAAGGGAGTTTATGTTTGTTGTAAATAAGGGTGCATTTTTTCTTTTGCACAATGCTGTGCACAAATTAGAATTGAAAAGAGCATATGCAGTAAAAATGTGAAACATACATATTCAGTGTCTTGTACTCAGTTACCTCACTAAATAATACAGTAATGTGTAACTTTACTGTATTTTTCAAATGGCTGTGCAAATAGTATATAGTGCTGTCTTGAGCATTTTCAGGTAGTGTCACCAAGATCTGACTTTTTTGCATTGGAAAACACTGACAGAGTAAACTGTCATAATGAAAACATGACAAAACCATTTTACTATCTTGTTCATAAACAATGGTGTCAGGACTTTTCATCTTGATGACACTGACACTTTCATTGACACGAATACTTGCTTTTGAGGAATAACCTATCCATTTTGAGCAAGTGACACGCTTTTGCAGGTTATCAACTAGGTTTTGCAGTTTGTGCTAATTGTTTTGAGAACTGCATTAACTGTTGTGCAAATGTAAATAGTGATGTGAGGAATGCACCAAAGCGACTGAGAAAAACTGTAACATGGCTCCAGGGGGTTAATAAAGGCCTTCTGAAGTGAAGCGTAAAAAAATATCCATATTTAACAAGCTATGAAGTAAAGAGACCACTGGCCACTTTACGAAGAAAGCGTAAAACTCTCGCAGTTCAGAATGCTTATGTTATGTCTGACACCTTCCCTATATACAACTTAGGGAAGCCAATATATATATTCAGCATCATTACTCCAGTCTTCAGTGTCACATGATCGTTCAGAAATCATTCTGATATTATGATTTGCTGCTCTAGAGAAATGTATTATTATCAATGTTGAAAAAAGTTGTGCTGCTTAATATTTTTTCAGGAGTCTTTCATAAATAGGAAGTTTAAAAGAACAGCTTTATTTGAATTAGAAATCTTTTGTAACATTATCAATGTCTTAACTGTCACTTCAATTTCACACATCCTTGCTGAACAATACATTAAATAAAAAATAATAATCATGCAATGCATGTAACACTGTACCCCCAACACTGATTACCTATACTCTCTCACTTTTTGTATTTTTCTTTCTTGTCTTTTGTCTGTTTGTGTCCATATACTTTATTTGCTCTTGTCTAGCTGCAGTCCCAGTGTTGCTGTTGCTATAGTATATTATATGAGACAGTTGGATGCCTCTGGGCCTCATTTAGCCTCAGACTTTCACTTCAGATGGTGGAGATGAAGCAGTGGCTGCTTGACTGTTGATTTAAAAATATATATTATAGGTTAATGTGCCTGAAGAGGTCACACTAGAATTTGCATTCATATGAGTTTTTATTTTATTTGATTCTATTTTATTTTTAATTCTTTGGGTCAAGAAAGAGTCTGAGTTTGTGATATATTTCCTCCTCCATTACTGTAAAACGTTTGCTCTGTCTGGATACACTTAAATCTGCAGAAAGGACTCGTTCCTGTCACATATCACACATGCACACTTCAGTAATCTGACAGAAATCAGAGTAAAGGGCAAAAATCTAGTTGTGGCGATTGGTTTATTCTTAAGCTGTTTATGACCTAACTCCGATAAAGGAAAACGTTTACATGACCATGTGCATTGTCAAATTAAAGGTTCTCTAAGCGATTCTGAGCGGAGTAACTTCCTGTTGACGTTCGAAGTGTTGTCAAACAAAACAGAGGCTAGCTAGACCCTCCCTCCTACTCCTCCTGGCCCTCCCCTCCGTGCTTCCTGAAACAGTCATGAACGCGCATTTAAAATGTAAGTAGCTTGCGTATTGACGCTGCTTGTCGGTTATTGGCTGGAGCATGTTTATTATGCTAAGTGGTCCAGGCTGCACCAGTTTGTTTTTATTGCAGTTTTCGGAGCTTGTGGCGACTACAGAGACCGCGTTTTTTTACAGTGTGTTCAGGGGACAGGCAGCTAGCGCATAGTGAGGAGATGTTTGCGGTATGTGACAAAAAAAAAATTTGGGCCTAAAAACGCGTCAAATTGCTTAGAGCACCTTTAAGTGTAATCAGATCAGGAACGTACATGTAAACTCAATGAATTTGGCAACAGGACGTCACAATCTAGTGCTTGTTTTAATAATAAATAATAAACTATTTATAAAATAATAAAGTGCAGCCATTTTTTTATTTATTAAATAGCACTAATTAAAACATTTTATGTATTTATTTTTCTGATAGATTGTTAATTATAACCCCTATAGATTTGCTTTGTTTTGTTTTGTGGTAGTTCTTTAATAAAAAGGCAAAAAAATAAAAATAAAATAAAATAGATTTAGATTAAAATAATACAAAAATTATAAGTGATAGTCAAAATGCTGCATCTGTGACTGCATGAGAGGATAATATATGAGCCGTAAGTTTCCCGCTGACATGCTGCAGTATGGTTTTTAATGCTTTATTTTACATCACAACCGACATGACATAAAGTCAGACATGTAAATTATTACGTTTTGACATCACTACCCACAAATAACCTGGTTTATTACTAATGTCATGTAAGCGCAGTTTATCTGTGATATCGGGGTATTGGTTTGCATGTAAACCCGGACAACAGGCCGTTTCAATACGCTGATTTTTCTGATTTACTGGTGTGCATGTAAACGTTCTCATTGTTTAGCCTGAAATAATTTCAGATGCTTAAGATCTAGTGTGACCACTATGGAATAAATATCAATGTGTGTATATGTGCTTGAGTGAGTTTATTAGCCTGCAGCGTCTGAGCACAAACTCAAGGCCCTGCTGAATCTCTTCTGAAGTCTCTGGAGGGTTCACAGCGAGAGGTAGTCTAGCTCAACCCCGGCTTTAGCCGCTGTCCTTGCCCCTGGAGCTCAGCAACAAAAAGAGCTGGATGAGGCTCAGTGTCTGCTCTCAAAGATGCCCCACAGAGGAGTCCATGCCAGACAGACAATAAACTACAGCCTCCAGCTCTCCCTCTCTGTCTTTTGCGTCTGTCTGGAGCGCGTCGACATTGCCACAGGGGTGCCTGCGTGGGTTCTTGATGTTGAGGTGATTGAGCCTCTCTCCCCCGCTGTGCACTCGGCCCGCTCGGCAGCTCAGCAGACAGGTGCCAATTTGGATTGAGGGAGGGCACTCAGGTGAGCAGAGAAGTATGGAACCGCTGTAGGGCAGGACAGAGAAAGAGCAAGTAGAGCCAAACAAAGGGAGAGAAAGAATTAAAAATGTTGCATTTGTAAGAGAGAGCTGGAGACGTGGCTAGGTGGTACTACGGCCAATCGACTTTTTTTTTTGGTTGGTTGGTTGGACTTTTTTGTGGTTCTCAACACCATTGAGAACTGTAGCTGCACTATAATACGATCATTACTCTTGTTCAAAGTTCTTAATGTCATATTCTGCACATACAGAGTTTGGTAATTCACAGGAGTGGAAATATCAGAGCAATGTTTATATATGATTATCTACAGAGCGGCAACCTTCCAGTCTCTCTCTTTCTTGAATCCAACACATAAGTGACTTAAACTGCAGTTCATCGACTGGCCGCTAGAGACAGGCTCCAAAAGGGAGTCAATCCCATAGAACCCCCCATATTAAAGGTGCCATCAAATGAAAAATTGAATTTACCTCGGCATAGTTGAATAACAAGAGTTCAGTACATGGAAATGACATACGGTGAGTCTCAAACTCCATTGTTTCCTCCTTCTTATGTAAATCTCATTTGTTTAAAAGACCTCCAAAGAACAGGCGAATCTCAACATAACACCGACTGTTACGTAACAGTCGGGGTGTACGCCCCAATATTTGCATATGCCAGCTCATGTTCAAGGCATTACACAAGGGCAGCCAGTATTAACGTCTGGATGTGCACAGCTGAATCATCAGACTAGGTAAGCAAGCAAGAACAATAGCGAAAAATGGCAGATGGAGCAATAACTGACATGATCCATGATATCATGATATTTGTAAATTGTCTTTCTAAATGTTTCGTTAGCATGTTGCTAATGTACTGTTAAATGTGGTTAAAGTTACCATCGTTTCTTACTGTATTCACGGAGACAAGAGCCGTCGGTATTTTCATTATTAAACACTTGCAGACTGTATAATTCATAAACACAACTTCATTCTTTATAAATCTCTCCAACACTGTGTAATGTTAACTTTAGCCCGTTAGCCACGGAGCACTATCAAACTCATTCAGAATCAAATGTAAACATCCAAATAAATACTATACTCACAGGAATCGTTGCATGCATGCAGCATGAATGACGAACACTTTGTAAAGATCCATTTTGAGGGTTATATTAGCTGTGTGAACTTTGTTTATGCTGGTTAAGGCAGTCGAGAGCTCGGGGGCGGGAGAGCGGGAGATTTAAAGGGGCCGCGCGCTGAATCGGTGCATATATAATTATGGCTCAAAATAGGCAGTTAAAAAAATTAATAAAAAAAAATCTATGGGGTATTTTGAGCTGAAACTTCACAGACACGTTCAGGAGACACCTTAGACTTATATTACATCTTGTTAAAACTGGTTCTAGGGCACCTTTAAAATGCCCAACTTTACAGTAGAAAAAAATGTTTATAGAAAAAAGTGGTTTTGGTCTATATAGCTAATTTTGCCCTTCATGACAACTGTGAGGGGGGTGAATTATTTTTATAACTCATTCATTTAAATTATTTTAAGCCTTAAAATTCTGCAATTAAGGGGCGTGTCCACTTGAGTGACAGGTGGATTTTTTTTCCCAGTAAGTGAAATTCTAATATAATTTTATTTATTAATTAATTTATTTTATTTAAAATAATTTATTTATTATTTATAATTTTATTTAAAACCTTACTACATTCCAGAATCTGACAGACTGAGATTAGCTGTAGGCTGAAACCATAGACTGTATAAAACAGTCTGAAACATTGACTTATAATGTTACGCCTCATTTCATAAATACCATAACATTTACCAACACAGACAAAATTGGAAGTATTTGTTTTAATTGTTGACAGGTCCTTAAAAATATGTGTAGGAAATAGGCTTGTAATTAATCAAGAATAGGAAGTGCAACGGAACAGATGTCCACCACCTTTTTTAAGCTAAATACATTTATTATGACTTTTGGACACTGCAGTAATTTAAGTTGTATTGTTTGTAAGTAAAGTAGCCTGTGAAGGAGGCATATAACATATAGCATTAGCTCATTAGCCTGAGCTAACTTGATCATGTTGAGCTAGGCAGGCATAGTTTCAACAACCTGACTCTTTGCCCATTTCCGGAAGTGATGCGCTGCCAAGATGACGACGGCCGGCTCCATCCACTGACCTACTCAAACATTACACTTGTTAAAGGTGCATTCATGCCATATCGTAATTTCTGTAACTACGAGTTTCTGGCTCGTAAAAAGCGTTCATGTCCTCATAGAGCTCATAATTACAGCTTGTAAGCTGTGAGTTTTCTGAAATTAATGTATATTGAGAATAGTCATAAAAGTAACCTATGCCATTTTTCATAGGTTAAATTTGATAAATTGTTTAATGCACAGGTAGCCATGGATTATCCTGCTTATACCATGGACATTTGCAAGCATTATTCCACATTATTCAGCATTAAAGCTGTCATTGATAGCCTGGTAATACCAGACTCTGCTACTTCACTTTGCTTCGTAGACAGAGTCTGGAATGGCATAATAGAGAAGTGTTTTCTCTCTCGCTAGGGGGCGCTTGTCTGAAGTTTAAAATCATTGGTTACCCGTAAGCCAATCAGATACGTTTAGTTATGACGTATGTTATGCGCCTGTGCAGCCGCATCGAAGCACAGACATCATGCATCGAACTCAAATTAGACTTAACAAGACTTAAAATGTTTATCAAACACTCTTCTTGTTCTGGCTTCAGTTTGAAAAAGAGTTGAATGTTCTCCATAACAGAGCGAATTGCATCCCGTGTCTCGTTTCCCATTTCCGCGGTCGTTTCGGTTTTCGATTTCTCTAACCTACAATGTAAAACTCGGCGCTTAGCATCTACGTCACCGCTCTCAGCCCGCCCTCTGTTCGTTGATTGGCCCGGCTGTTTCCAGACCGGTGGCAAACAGAAAGCTCTGACGCTGTATCAGACTGAGTACAGAAGCGAAATGAAATTGAGCGGAAGTAGGAAGTCTGACGTAGTCAGGCTAGTCATTGATGTTTGCAGTGTCATTTTAACCCTTCCAGTCAAATTTAGCAGTTATTTAAGTCAGCTGCAACTAATTAGGTCTAGCATTCTGTCTGCTTTAAATAAGACACAGAGATAAAGTAGCGCCTTAAGATGATTCTTATTCTGATAATTTTGACTTAAAAAAAATAAAAAATAATCTCATAGTTATTTTTTTCCCTCAATGTTATGACTTTGTTATATTATAGGCCTATTATATTGTTCAACTGTCTCTGTCATTCTGTCTGTTTTCCCTCAAAAATAAAAGCTAAAAGCTAAAAGCTTTAAGTAGCTTTTAATCTCTCTTTTTTAAAAAAAAAAAATCTGTGTAAATTTCTTTTCTCAAAAATCTCTGTCGTTTAAATATTTTATATATTTTAAAGGTGCCGTAGAACGTCTTTTTAAGAAAAATGTAATATAAGTCTAAGGTGTTCCCTGAATGTGTCTGTGAAGTTTCAGCTCAAAATAACCCATAGATTTTTTTTTTATTTTTTTTTTTTAACTGCCTATTTTGGGGCATCATTAAATATGAGCTGATTTAGGCTGCGGCCCCTTTAAATGCTCACACTCCCCGCCCACGTAGCTCGCGCTTGCCTTTAACAGCATAAACAAAGTTCACACAGCTAATATAACCCTCAAAATTGTTCTTTACAAAGTGTTCGTCATGCAGCATGTCTAACTGTGTAAGTATAGTATTTATTTGGATGTTTACATTTGATTCTGAATGAGTTTTCATGGTGCTCCATGGCTAAAGCTAACATTACACAATGTTGGAGATATTTATAATGAATGAAGTTGTGTTTATGAATTAAACAGACTGCAAGTGTTTAAAAAATGAAAATAACGACAGTCTTGTCTCCGTGAATACAGTAATAAACGATGATAACTTTAACCACATTTAACAGTACATTAGCAACATGCTAACGAAACATTTAGAAAGACAATTTACAAATATCATGATATCATGGATCATGTCAGTTATTACTCCATCTGCCATTTTTCGCTATTGTTCTTGCTTGCTTACCTAGTCTGATGATTCAGCTGTGCACAGATCCAGACGTTAATACTGGCTGCCCTTGTGTAATGCATTGAACATGGGCTGGCATATGCAAATATTGAGGGCGTACATATTAATGCTCCCGAATGTTACGTAACAGTCGGTGTTATGTTGAGATTCGCCTGTTCTTCGGAGGTCTTTTAAACAAATGAGATTTATATAAGAAGGAAGAAACAATGGTGTTTGAGACTCACTGTATGTCATTTCCATGTACTGAACTCTTGTTATTTAACTATGCCGAGGTAAATTCAATTTTTAATTCTAGGGCACCTTTAAAGTGGCACAAAAGCTGTAACAGATGCACATTTTGCATTTATTTCTTCACTTTGGGGGTTGAGTTTCATTCCATATTGGTAATTACCATTCTGATGTAAATATGGTTCTCCTCTTCATGTAAATTAGATTTCATGATGATCAAGTTTAAGTTAAACTGTTGACCTTCATGTTTCTTTTTTACAGCACTGAGACAACAAAATGCTCATCATTGTCCTTTATCTCACACACACACACACACACACACACACACACACACACACACACACACACACACACACACACACACAAAGAATGAGACCCCTTTTTCACTTACTGTGAGTGTCAGCATCTAGCTAGATTTACTGTAAATACTTTTTTATACATGACTTTTAAGTTAATTCATTTAAAGTCAGCATGAAATGAAAATTATCCCCATTTTATTGCATGTTATTAATTGCATGTTATTTGTCTTTTTGTGTTATTTATCTAAAGCATGTCATATTTTTTTAGTAATTTAGTAATTCTCCAGTGGCATATTCCAGACTTCTCCTATCATTGAGTCTGCTTAAACCCCACCCGTCCACAAATGACTGTAAGCTCGCATTCAGATTTTGAGTGCAACACCCACATCACAAAATCCAGTCAACAACCAATGGACAGAGCCAAGTTCCTGCTCTACATTTTTTATTTTTTTTGTAAAATTTTGCATCCTCCTACATATGTCCGTCCTTTGTGGACTTTAATAGAATAAAAGGCAGGCATGAAGGTGCACTTTGAAAATCAACCATAGATATTAAATTTTGCAGACCATTTTACCATTATTTGGGATGCTCTGATCCTGATCTCAAAGGAAGGATAGCATTGCCTTTGTTTCCAACCTCAATCTGTGTAATTGTATGCATCATACAGCCGATTAATGATGAAATCAAAGGTGCCTTGTAGCAGTCTCATGCTGATGTCATTGCTGACATACACAGTCCCCCTGCCGGCTCAGAAATGCTTTATGACTAATAGATACGTAAACACAACAGACGAGCTACGCACCAACTCTCCTCTCCTTTCATCTCTCCTTCCGCTCAGGTCCTGAAGGGACGGATCAGGTTCATCTGTGTTCCTGCGGTAAAACAAGAGGGAGCCGAAATGATAAAATCCCTCTTTTGATGTTGACGGCAAACCGAGGGGAGGAATAGATGTCTGCTTATTATACATATTGTCATATCAGCTGTACCAACCTAAGGATTTAAAATGAATGTCTTCATTTCTGCTCTTTGTAGGACGTATATAAAACAATCACTTCAAGTTTTTAAACCGATGTACACAAGCGCATCTCTCACATTTTCACTCTTATTATCTCACCGTCATCGATCCGGCCTTATAAACACTGTTACCGCGAAGCATACTTTGGACAGAGGTGCTCTGTCTTCCCCACACACCAACACACTTGCTCGTACGCGATGTAATTGAGTAAATCTAAAGGGCAGAGCTCTTAGATGTATTGTTCAGGAGGTTAAGAGCTTCCTCGCCGCATGATGTTTTTTCCCACGGTGACCTTCAGCCGAGGCTGAGGCCACAGAGCATGCGGAAACCGTATTAACGCTGAATAAACACGGCAAACACGTACACAAACACTTGTTAAACACACAGAGTGGTTAAAACACACAGTAAACAGCTACCTTGTTGTCTCTGTAGATCACAAAGATATTAGCTCAGTTTAATTTCCCTTTTGAAAGGGTAATTAGTGCCTCCCTGCTCTGTGAGAAGTGTGTGTTCATGTCGAGCTTGTGTAAACTCACTTTGCTTAATTCTTGTGAAATGTATAAAGAGATGTTATTTTTCTTGTCAGACGCATGGCCTTCCCATCAAACGATTGCGACTGACAGTCGACATGGCAACATGGTGCCATGGTTACAGTTTGGTCACTGGGAATAAAGCAGGAGGAAAATGTACCTTAGAAAACCTGTTTTGAAATGATGTTTGTTTGTGGATGCGAGACAGAAATGTTGATTTAATGCTGTTTTTGATTTTGCAGATAGGACGTGCTATTGTTTAAAGTGCCCTATTATGCCTTTTTTAAGGTTCCTAATTTTTTTTGGGAGTCTCCTACAACAGGTTTACATGCATGCAAGGTCAAAAAACACTTTCGTTTTCTCATAATATACATTTAATTTCACCTCAGTTCACAATGTTTTGTTAACGATTCGTTAGAAACAGTTCAAAGAATCAGTCTTTCTGAACCCCTCCGTTCCATGCTACACTGCTCTGATTGGTCAGATGGCCCAATCCTTTGTGATTGGTCTACTGCGCGCATTGCACGCCCATTGCCATAACTGAATGACAGCTATTAATTCGTAAGACATTGTATACAATGAATGGACAGAATAGATAGCATCGATTTTACTGTATCAATTTGTGCCCGAGACTGATGATGAAACATCTGAAGTACTGCAGGATGTTTTCATTCACTTAGAGCTATGTTACACATTACAAGAAAGGTGATTTTCAAAAATCCATAATAGGGCCACTTTAAGTCTGGGATTATTGTCATTTCAGTTTAGCAAAGGAATATCAAAAAAAAAAAAAAAAAAAAGGTGAATCGATGTGTCTGATATTAGACTACATGGAAAACGTAATATATCTGCTTTATTTCAATAAATATCTTTTAAATAAATGAAGATGAAATAAAAAATAAATATTAGATTAAAAATTAAACTTGGCTGCCTATACAGCAGAAAGGTGAATTTTTTTTAAAAAAATCGGTGCTACCTGACTAAAGAAAACTGAAAAAATGCTGTCGTCTTCCCTTTTGCCAAAAACCTTAGCCCCCATAATGCACTGGGCGTGTCGGCCACTCCCACCAGTCTGCTATGAATGTGCTTACCAGATTCATATAACACCTTGCTTTAGTAGGAAATACTTCTTAGCAAACTTTTTAGTGATAAACCTAATGTAAATTTCTTTGTCCAGGTAACACAGAATGAGTAAACCTTGTTCATTTACATATACTAATAACATTGTAACAATACAAAGTTGGTTGAACATCTGCAAAGTTATGCTTTAAACAGAAATGAGCAACTAACAGAAATAAATAAAGTTGATGTACTTGATGTGTTTTAATGAGGGTAAGAACTACAATACCATGAAACGCTGCAGATGATGATAAAAACGAGAAATATGAAACAAATTTTTTTTTTAAAGATACTGGAAATGTATGTAGAAACTTTAGCATGATTTAACACAATTCTCTGATTGGTGGAGATTGCTGAATCATGGGTAATGTAGTTATTCGTCAGGAATTAAGTCACTCCCGTTATAATCAATGGCACTTTCTGCACAGAAAGAGCCCAGTGTCTTCAGTTGAATGTGTGGTGCTGTCCAGGGTTCTGAACCCCCTTCAGCCGAAGATCTGAATCATCCACATAAACGGTAAAAAGTGCCCTTCCCACGTGATCTGCGAGCCTGATACTGACAATAAAGTACCCGTCACTCTCACTGTAATTCTTTCTTGCCCTCTTTGCAAAAAAATCTGTGATTTCATAGCTTTGTAAGAGAAGATGCTTCTTTGTTAGACCTGAAAAATTATTTTGGTATGTATAATAATAATAATTAATAATCAGTATTAAAAGGTAGCATTAAAAAGTTACATTAACTAATAATATAATTTTCTACCATATACAATTGAATGCACCTAGCTAACAACAACTTGCTTTGTTCTGGTTTCACTTCACTCCAGTCTAAACTAATTGATTTTATAGGTAGGCCTAATTTACTACACATTGTCATTTAAATAACCTGAAAATACTGTGGATTATTACTAATTTTACTAACCACTCTTGCTAAATGGGGTAAGCACACTTATGTTCTCATTTCAGAGTTGTTCGAGTAAATGATTCATTATAGACAGTGTGGGCAGATCAGTTGTTTTCATGATTCATTAAAATAAATCTGTTCAAATGAGTCATTAGTTGCGAATCGGACATTAGTGGACGTTGACGCGTTGCGTGCGAATCACTACTGTTATTAGGACATCGCAAAAGATTTGTCAACATAGAAAACACTTGATCACTGGATAGGATTTTCTTTTTGTTTACTGAAAGTGTGGTTTATGTCAGCTGCATGTGCGGGAAGCCTGTCAGAGAAGATGAGGTGATGTTCTTTTGAGCACTATTCACACCCAGCGGTTATTCAGGAAAAACACTCCGAATGTGCCTCATGAAAAATGGATTCGGTCTTCCGAACTTTTAGCATTGTGTCAGTCAATTTAGATTATTATGTGCGAGGTAGAGAAAGTGCAAAGACAGTGTTTACTTTGGAGACAGACAGAGTTCACGCGCACAAGGGAGGAGCTCTCTGCTTGTTCTGTCCATCAGTGCAGCAGTAATCTGCATCACTAATAAACAACTCTCAATAACTGATCAAATAAGGCTTTGGCGGAACAAAAATTCTAAAATTCTGCCACCAAAAATGTTCAATGTAGGCAAAACCCTGCAGACTCTGTTCTTCTCCTCGGCCTCTGCTAGACCACAGAGACACTCATGTCGAGTGTATATTGCCCTAAAACTGCTGATCTATTTCTTTTAGACTGACTAAACGTCTTTCTTTCCCTCTGCCAGACTTACGGCCTCCATCTCCAGATCTAAAGCCTATGCAGGGAATTCTTAATCTCCTTCCCGTTCAGTCCCGGGGCCTGTAGCACCAAAGCAGAATGTACAATGTCACAAAGATTTTTAGAAACAGCCTTGCTCTCTGCCTTCCTGTGCCCCAGAGGTATTCACAGCAGAAGAGCACAGAGAGACTGTGTTCTCTGAATACAGAGTATCTGTTCTGCTTTCAGGCAGTCTCCGCAAGCACCCTGACATTTGTCTTGTGTTTATGGCGGCCCGTGAGTGGCCAGTGCTGTCCAGTCATTTACAGCGCACTTCTCACACTCAATGACTTCCCCTACTAAATGTCATAATTGAAATTGGAGCTGATATTTATAGCTTGGGTGTGTGGAAGTGCATGAAGCAAGATGACTGTGAACGAGTGTGTGCCTTTTAAACAGTGGCACGTTTAAGTGTGTTTTCAGGTATCTGTAATGGAGATTGGTTATTAAGATTGAGAATATCTGACAAGGGCTACAATAATAACGATAAATGCCAGTGGAAGTCGGGCCTTGAGCTTCAGCATCTCTTTTCATGTAACGAATACCTAAAACCCATACTTGAGTAAAAGTAGAGTCACCAATTCCAATACAACTTGAGGAAAAGTCAACTCAGTAAGATTTGCGAAGCTCCCCCTACAGGTTCCTTCAGTGAATCACACTGTCATAAATACTCCAAGCGCAGCTCTGGACTACAACGACTACAACGCTCACCAGCACAGTAGTTTTGCAAATACAGTACAAGAAATCTCGATGGAGGTGTGTAATTTTCGAAATTGTCTTATAAAGTCATAATATATATGTAACACAGTTCGTAGATACGGGAAGGAGGAGGCGGGAACCGGCGAACATTCAACAGAACTTTAATTCCAAAATAAACAAAGAACAAAACGAAAGTAACACACAAACATAATAAAACATAAAATAAAGTCCAGGCCTGGTCCTCTCTCGTCGTTCACTGTCGTCACTCCTCCTTTTATGCTCCCGGAGCTCCTCCGTGAGAGACTCGCAGGTGATGCTCGTTATCACTTGCGTCACCGGCTTCGCGCCGTTCCCTCACGGCTCTCGCCCGTCCTGCTCGTCACATACCCCCATCGCCCCTCGCAGGCCGGGGGGTACTCCCGAGACTGCGCTCTACTCCCCCCGGGGCCTGTCTCGGCGGCCGCAGCACCTGGGGGTAAGGACAGACGAGACGAGAGAAAGGAGACGGAAGCAAGGGGAGCGACAGAACGAGAGAGGGGAGAGAGGAAAAAGAGAGAAAAAAAATTCTTGGTCCGGTATCCCGGACACAGTGCTGCTCGGTCCTCAGCCAGCCGAGAGGCTCTTCCTCGCGGTGCCATGCGATGGTACAGGATGCTCGGTGGACGGCTCAATCCTCCTCCGCCTCCTGGCGGCCAGCGATGGCTCCTCCGACTGAGGGCAGCCAGCAGCGAGTCCGCCGTTCCCTGCTCCTCCCCTTCATGGCGGACGGCAGCAGGCTTTGGCCCACGGCGAACGGCGGTGACTCCTCCGCTCCCTCTTGGACATCAGCCACCCCACCTTGTCCCAGGAGCACGGCAGCGAGCTCTCCGTCCCACCTGTCAATAGGCACCAGCACCACCGCCTCGGGTAGCCTCTCGCGGTCTTCAAACTCCCGCGCTGGCCGAACTCCGCAGCACCGCGATCCCCCTCAGCAGTGAGGGCTCTTTGACAGCATGTCCCTCCTTCCTCCCGGGTTTCGGCACCAATGTAACACAGTTCGTATATACGGGAAGAAGGAGGCGGGAACCGGCGAACATTCAACATTACTTTAATTCCAAAATAAACAAAGAACAAAACGAAAGTAATGGGCACAAACATAATAAAACATAAAATAAAGTCCAGGCCTGGTCCTCTCTCGTCCTTCACTGTCGTCGCTCCTCCGTGAGAGACTCAAGGCCGGTGCACCTCGCAGGTGATGCTCGTTATCACTTGCGTCACCGGCCTCGCGCCGTTCCCTCACGGCTCTCGTCTGCCCTGCTCGTCACAATATACATTGTTTTTGAATTACCGTAAAGCATTTTGTCACTCTCGCGTGAACGTGAACATGAGGCGAGATTGTGTCGGGTCGGCGAAGCTCAACTTGCAAGTGCTGTTTTCTGGTGTAGACGTGCCAGAGGGGGTTAGTGCACGCCTCAAACACACCACTACAAGTCAATTAACCATCGTAAGGACTTAGAAAACTATTTATGAAGGTAAAAAAGTTGCTTAGTTCTGCTTTAAGATATGTCAGTGTAAGTTGCTTTCTGTTAAAAAAGCCCAAATATGTATTTTAGTCTGGGACTAGACTTAAACCTTCTCTGTGAAACCGGGGGTATCTGATTTTAACAGAACTTAAGTATTTTACTCATTGAATGTAGACTCGAAGATGCTCTAGTCCTCAACACTTATGCTCACACTTTATGTATGCTTTATAAGTATACTGTAATCAAAGATTAATAATTCAGCTTACTCTTCAGAACATTCCCCCTTTATTTCAGACCATGTCTCCCCTTGAAAATAGCTGTAATGGTGTTGTGTGAGATTGTAGTTTTCTGGGAATAATAAAGCCCACCGAATAGAAGTATAAGCCTACAGTTATCTGGCTCCTCTGAGGCCAGTATGGGTGCCTGAGGTTGATTTATGGCAAGGCTGAGCCTTAAACCTTCCGTGCTGCATTGAGTTATTGGTTTATCGAGGAAGGAAGATGAGAAAGCATAAATGAGTGACAGTGAGGAATTATGAGAAATAAGAAAAATTTAATGAGAGAAATGTACTTTGCCACCCTGATTTTTGTCATCAATGTTATACATGCTGTTGAACAGTTAAATAGCCGCTAAAGAGCTGCTCATATCTGATATCACTTAGGCAACAGTCAGCACTTAATAATCAGTTTAACAACATATGCCCTTACAGTATTTCTCCTTCCTTGATCCAGTCATTTAGATTTAAACAGCACAATATAATGCACCCATGCAGTTGAACTCTTGGAGCGGCGTTTAATGTGAAGCTACGGCAAATAAGCCTTTTAGTGTTTTCATGTTTTTCATTAAGTATACTTGTATTTTGAACCCAAACATAGCAGAGTTTGTCCCTTTAGCCTGAAGTAAGTTCTGAGTGAGTTATAGTTTCTCCAGAGTAAATTCTCTTGTTCCTGACGTTAGAACAAAGAGTGTGTCAGTTAGCACAGCCTCGGCTGTATTTCAGTGCTTGAGTTTACAGGGCAGGCCCGTAGTCTGGCATACACAAAGCGCGAGCCCCATTTTTCACTGTCACATCGCAGTGCAGCACATATTTTTAGAGGGGACAGATCTCAAGGTATCAAGCGAGTGCATTTCTCCTGATAATACACAGCAAAACACTGTGTGGAAGTGATGGGGTGAATGCTGACAGCAAAGCACGAGCCAACTTATTGTTTACATACTCTTTCAGAGTCATTGTAAAAGTTTTTGGTGATTATGAAATATATTTAATTTTGAGTGATGAATGTTTAAAGTTAAGAAGAACCATGGTTCCTGGTCTGTTCGGATTAAAGTTATGATCCCTATACTTGAAATCGCAAATGCGCACATCGCAACATTGATTCTAAAACAATATATTGTGCAGCCCTTATGATTTCTTGTACTTTCATTTTTGTGCTTTGCAAACCTAAATGGTTCTGTGTGATGTATTCTGCATTGTTGGTGCTGCAAATTCCAAGATGACCAAGATAATGTTGTCTAGATTGGGTTTGGGCAAAATGTCAAAAATGGCTTCTTATGAACATGAAAGCATCAATAAGAATGTGCGTGTTTTTATTTTTTAAAGGAGTCAAGTATAATTCACTTTTATTTTGATTTATTTATTTTTTTCAATTTCCAGCAATTTCCGTCATTTTTTTTTTGTGAAAAAAGTATTTTTGAAGAGTTTCTTAGCTTTATAAAGACAAAAATACTATAATTTAAAAACTTGAGGAACAAAAGGGCAAATTAATTAAATTAATTTGATAATTAAAATAATGACATAATTATAATATTTAAAAATATAGTGCATTCATAAAGTATTTAGACCTTCTTTTCATGTAATATTTATCACAAATGTGGTTTTTGCTTTGTCAGGTAAGGCATGCATAT
This sequence comes from Megalobrama amblycephala, assembly GCF_018812025.1. Lineage (NCBI taxonomy): Eukaryota > Metazoa > Chordata > Actinopteri > Cypriniformes > Xenocyprididae > Megalobrama > Megalobrama amblycephala. The sequence goes on from NC_063054.1 coordinate 9,390,479, forward strand.
TGTGGGGGAAAAATGAAGGGGTCCGAGTACGAGTGTTGGGGAAAGTTTCTTTTAAAAGTACTGTAGCTAATGCATTTCAATATTGCATTACTCCCTGAAGAAGTAATTGTTACTTAGTTACTTTTTATGGAAAGTAATGAATTGCTTTACTTTCACATCACTTTTTCCTCACCAGGACTGGGCTGGCTTGCTTGCTTTTTTTTTTTTTTTTTTTTTACAGTTCTATTTTTGGCAACTGTTAAGGCTCTTTCTCAACTCAAGCAAAATTAGTACGTCTTAGGCTGAAGAAAATGCAGATTCACATCTGTACAGTAGAGGGCACAGCTCAAACAAACCTTTCAGCTGTGCTGCTATTCTGGATCGCAGAAGAAATGTGGTAGAAGAATAAAGTTCAACACTCTTCAAAAAAAATTAAAAGTAATGCATTAATTATATAGTTACTTGAAAAAAGTAATCTGATTATGTAACTCACACTATTTGAAATGGTTACCACCAACACTGCTGAATACTTTTTGAATCCACTATACGTTTAATGACAAATATAAATATTTTTAACAAACATTAAAAATAGCAATGTATCATTCTTTTGTGATGGGGCCAGTGAAAATGTTGGCAGGACCCATAATGTTTCAAATGCCGCAATGTTTATTCATGCAGCATCAAAACTTTACTCTAGTAGAACCTTGCTTTTACCTTGGAGAATTTCAGGATCTTATCTTTGAAGAATGTGCAAAATGTTTTTGCCGGTTGTGGCTTTTCATGTGATTTGTGAAGAAAATTAAAACCTAGTTTCTGTCCCTAATTCCATATTTTGTTAATCAAATTTGTCGTGATAACATCCGAGGACAGACAAGCCTTCACAGAATCCTCTAAATCAAGCTTGAAACATTACCAAAGCAGTATTTTGGTGGTGCATGGATCAAGGATGTAGCCAAATATCATCTTTTTTGAGTTGAGCTGTGATTGAAGTTGTCTGCAGTATCATGTCTGAGTTGTTTGATCCAGTCGCAGAGGGGAAGGCCTGTCTGTCAGTGTCTGCTCCCATGTGTCTGGATTCTTCTGGAATCAAAGCTCCAGGCTGTAAGATTCCTGCTGTGAGGGACTCTGTTTCTCTATAATCTAAAGAGAAGTCTGGACTTCTGTTTAGCTCTGGGCGGATGAAGCTCGAAGCAATAAGAGCGAGAAGAAAAAAGAAAAACCGCTGAATCACACCAGCAAGTTGCATCTTTGAAGACAGTCTGAGGAGCTTGCAAAGCGCTCAACGATAATGTCTGTGTTAGTAATGCATGCTTTTGCTGTGACACCCACTCATATGCATGCAAATACATAATATGTTTTCAAGGTGTTATTCATATGTAAAGTGTACATACGTATACATTTTTGAACATTTGGATAGACACTGAAACATTCAATATCAACATACTAACCGCATCTAAAACATAAATCTAAATTTACACATGTACAAAACTTTATGAATCCTTTGCCGACTGATGAACCTGGAATTGCCAGAACCTGTGTAATGGTACTTAATTAGTCAGACACATGGGACTCTTTATTTATCATTAAATAATATACAAATTTTGGCCAGAACTTGCCTTTTAAATGGAAAATTTAGTAATGCATGAAATTCAAATGGGTCTAATAAGCAAAGTGATTTGCACTCTTTTCTGTCCCTGAATATAATAATTATCATTATTAACCTTGATGTGCATTTCACTAATTTACCGATTTGTGTGTTTATTCTTTAATGATTATTAATCAGTAATCTAATCTCAGAACAGAATAAAACCATTATTGCAAATTAACTGCTGCATTTGATCAAGTTAAACATTTAATCTAATTTATTATAAATAAAATAAAATCAGCGTATTTAATTGTGTGAATTCAATATTTTGTAATTTGTTAAAGGTGCCGTAGAACGTCTTTTCAAAAGATGTAATATAAGTCTAAGGTGTCCCCTGAATGTGTCTGTGAAGTTTCAGCTCAAAATACCCCATAGATTTTTTTTAATACATTTTTTTAACTGCCTATTTTGGGGCATCATTAACTATGCACCGATTCAGGCTGCGGCCCCTTTAAATCTCTCGCTCCCTGCTCTCCCGAGCTCTCGACTATAAGTGCAGTTATACAGTGCATAAACAAAGTTCACACAGCTAATATAACCCTCAAATGGATCTTTACAAGATGTTCGTCATGCATGCTGCATGCATGCATCGATTCCTATGAGTATAGTATTTATTTGGATGTTTACATTTGATTCTGAATGAGTTTGAGGCTATATGCTCTGTGGCTAACGGGCTAATGCTACACTGTTGGAGAGATTTACAAAGAATGAAGTTGTGTTTATGAATTATACAGACTGCAAGTGTTTAAAAAAGAAAATAGCGACGGCTCTTGTCTCCGTGAATACAGTAATAAACGATGGTAACTTTAACCACATTTAACAGTACATTAGCAACATGCTAACAAAACATTTAGAAAGACAATTTACAAATATCACAAAAAATATCATGTTATCATGGATCATGTCAGTTATTATTGCTCCATCTGCCATTTTTCTCTATTGTTCTTGCTTGCTTACCTAGTCTGATGATTCAGCTGTGCACAGATCCAGACGTTAATACTGGCTGCCCTTGTCTAATGCCTTGAACATGAGCTGGCATATGCAAATATTGGGGTCATACATATTAATGATCCCGACTGTTACGTAACAGTCGGTGCTATGTTGAGATTCGCCTGTTTTCCGGAGGTCTTCTGCGTTTCCGCCGTATAGATTGCCGTTGGTATGATGATGCTGTTGAACAGGCGCACCTTGGTCTTGATGGAGATCGTCGTGGCTGCCCAGATGGGATTGAATCTTTGGAAGACTACCGAGGCCTTCCCGATCTGGCACACGATATCACATTTGGCATCTCCATCGTTGGCTATGACACTGCCTAAGTAGGTGAACTCGTCAACTTCCTCGATTTGTCCAATTGTCACAGGGGTGCTGTTGTTGCTTCCGCCAGCATATCCAATTCGCATGATATTCGTTTTACTTGTACTTATGTGGAGTCCAAACTTGGCCGCCTCCTGTTTCAAACTCGCCTTTTCCGTTGCTCCGATCAGGGCGATGTCGTTGGCGAAGTCGAGGTCTGTCAGCTGTTCTGGCTATCGCCACGGGATTCCGAATTTGTGTCGGTCCATTGCCCTGTTCATGACGAATTCGACTGCCATAAGAAATAGGAACGGGGTCAATTCTGATTCACAAGATCTCAATTTGATTCGATTTTTGGTTCAATTCTTGATTTACGGTTAGATTCAATGAATTCAATTATTCAATTTTCACTGGCTCCACCAAGGCTCCAAAAAGTAATACATGAATAAAATAGTAATTGTTTTTGACCCATGTATCCTTCTGTTGTAAAAAAATAAGTTTATGACACCCAAAATTTTAGATACCAGTGAAATTTAACAATTCTCTATTCCAATTTCAATACCACAGCTAAAACGACCAATATAAATTTCAAAGAGTATTAAAGACAAGTAAACAGTCATTAATAAAAAAGAACAAATAATTAAACTACAAGCAATAACACAAATAAATAAGTACGATAGAACAAAGATACAAGTGAAATAATCAGTGATTTTAAGGTTTTTCAAATAGGTCTAACAGTAGTTTTCAGGTACAGAAATTGAATAAAGTAATCAAATGTAAAATTACACTGCAAATAATCTTCACTGTACAAAGTAAATAAAGGTTAATCCTTATTAAAGTTACAAAAACGTTATTCAGTGAAGAGCAGTGAGTGATTTCTTTGTCTTTTGTAGTTTGATTAACATTAAAAACACAGACAGCGGCAGCAAATATTAGGCTGCTGTCGCTTTAAGACTAATGCACTGATCCAATATAATGACACACATGCATTCTTTCTCTACTGTTTACTTAAGCCATAACCGACTATGTTTACTTGGATACTCACAGAGGAAGGCATTTTGAGAGAAATTTGTGTGAATGTCTGTTTTAGGGCAAGGAGACGTGAACGAGAATTCATTTTATTATTTGCACGCTGTCTGAGACACACGGCTGTGTGCGCACACAAAACTTCACAACTTTGCGTTAGTTTTTAGTCTTTTGCTTGAAGGCTTAAATTGGCAAGGCTCGAAAATGCGTGCAAATGAAAAACATTCGTGACCATGCAGCACTGGCCTTCAACTGTCCGGAACATCTTTCACGCTGAAAGGCGAACCTACATCCGACATATTAGCACTGAATGAATGACAGGGTCCCCGCTGTCTTGGAAGGTAAATAAGAGGGTGACATCTAGTGGAGAAGACTAGTAATAAGATTAACGTCAATCAGATATTCAATGTTTGCGGAAATAAATAGGCTACAGAAAAAAGATTGATTCGTGGCTTTTGAGAATCGATATTGAATCAACCATATTTTAAAAAACGATTCATCGAAAAATATTTTTTTTTGCCCAGCCCAAATGTGGACAGGGTCAAGACGACCTGCTGAAGTTCAAACTGAGCATCAGAATGGGGAAGAAAGGTGACTTTGAACTAGGGCTGCACGATATATCATGATTTATGGCAAATTTTATCGCGCATGATTTGGCAAAGGCTGTGATTATTTTATGCGCAGCTTGTCAGAGCTGTACGGTTCTGTGATCAGTAGTAAATGCTTCTCCAAGCCTGAGGGCGCTCTCACACACAAACTCCAAATATGCCCTGCCGCAGAACTAGATAACACGCGTCATTCCATGAAATCCCTATGGGCATCATACTATCACTGTAGCTGAATAAACAGAAACACTTTGATTGATTAAACACGACTTATAAACACGACTGCCTTATTCTGTGTAAGAAGCCACATCATCTCACAGAAGGATGCTCAACTGTCGTTATGATGTGAGTTTGGAGTACAAATATGTTATTAAATGTTGTCTTTTGTTGGACAAGATGTTAATAAATGCTTCTCATGTCTGGAAAGATGTTTGACGTGTTTTGCTTTTTCAAATGTACATTATAAACGACTGAAACTCGCAGTGCTTTCAGATGGAGCAGCATTTGGAGCCATACTTCATTGACAAGCTGCACATAAAAAAATAATCTCAGCCTTTGCGATTTAATAATCGCACTAAGAAACGTGTTTAAGCGTGATTTCAATGTTTTTTTTCTCATATCATGCGATTAATCGCGCAGCCCTACTTTGAACGTGGGTGTTGGTGCCAGATGGGCTGGTCGTGAGTATTTCAGAAACTGAAATACTAGCAAGGTGTACCTAATAAAGTGTCCGGTGAATATATGTGGATATTGTATATTGTTTTTCATAGTAGTGTCTATCGATTATATGAGCAACTAAAATGTTTTTGTGCTACACTTCACACCTTGCATAGGTGTGGATTTGTTGACTAAGATGACATTTTAAAAATATATATTCATTAGATTACACACACACACACACACACACACACACACACACACACACACACACACACACACACACACACACACACACACACACACACACACACACATTCACACAAAATCTGTTTTGAACATTATGAAGTACAAACATAATCGTCTGATACTGACTTCCTGTAGATATTACATTTATCTGTTGCTCTCTCTCTCTTCACAGCATGTGTATTACCTCTTGGCCAATGATATTGATTGCATGATGCATGATGGGCTACTGAACATTTGATAATTATCCCTCCGATACAGCTCCAAGGTAGAATTATGTTAATTGGCGAATGATTTATCACAATAACCACCATTGTAGACACATTATTGGCTCATTGTAGAACAAGAGAAAGACTTTGTTGAGAATAAGGTTTTAATAAGTGATTTGTTTTAGTACATTAGTTAAACCATCTCTTGTATTCGCAAACCTACGACTTCTGTCAGAGACACTGATGCTAATGTGAACATCATGTTAGTTCATTTTCTATTGTGATATAACATCCTCCCTCCCCTGTGGGGATCAGTACACACGCCGCCCACAGTCACCCTTCATACCCCGTCACTGTTGCAGTGTATTCATCAACAACAAAGACTGTCCAGGCTTAATAAACGATAGCCAATTAAGGTAGTGATCTGTAGCTCTCTACTTATCTAGTTTCTCTGCACTCTGCTCAAATGCCTTTGTGCCCCATTGAAAACACTAATGGTCTCAATTAGCACATGCAAATATTTACCAAAGAATGGCATATGTGATTTATGACAAGCCTGCTAAACACTCGCCCCCTTCTCTCTTTTTTTTTTTTTTTTTTATGCAGACATACAAATAATTGCGTGCACACGCACACATACATGTATTTGTGTGTGTGTATAGCTCTGCATAATATTTATTGTGTGTGTATATATATTAATGTGTTTTTTGTATACAAATAAATCTATAAATTCTAATTTAAACTCAGTTGTATTTGTTTTATTGTTGAATGGATGCGTTTATGAATATGTACATTCAGAATGTAGGGTTTCAAAATAGTAATTTTGTGAAATGTTATTAGAATTTAAATTGTAATTTATTCCTGTGATGGCAAAGCTGAATTTTCAGCATCATTACTTCACTCTTCAGTGTCACATGATCCTTCAAAAATCATTCTGATATGCTGATTTGGCACCCAAGAAACATTTATTATTATTATTAGTAATGTTAACAGTTGTGCTGAAATGCTCTTTTTTCCTCCAGGACTCTTTGGTAGAAAAAAATTATATCATCGATGTTAAAGTCTTTGCTGTCACTTTTAATAATTTTAATGTTTCCTTGCTGAAAAAAACAAAACAAAATAGTTTCTTAAACTATACTGACCCCCAAACTTTTGAACAATATATATTTAACACACATTTTTTAATCTTTTAATTTATATATTATATTATATTATATTATATTATATTATATATATTATATTATATTATATTATATTATATTATATTATATTATATTATATTATATATATATTATATTATATATATATATATTATATTATATTATATTATATTATATTATATGCTTGCTTTGTAAGGAGATCTTAGGCTTTGATGCTCTACATTTTTATAGGGCACAAGCGCACAAAAAACATTGACACTGCACCAAATAGTTGGCAGACTGATTTTGAGAGAGTTGAAAGGAAAAAGCAGTAAAAAAACCCAACAACAACAACAACAAAAAAACATACCTGTTATGCCTGTTTAAAATAAGTCTAATTCCTTAATTCTTTTACTGTATTGTTCAACTAAATATACTGCATGTATTGTTTTAGCTTATAGCATAAACATTAAGAAATAAAATGTCTATCTCTGCTAAGAGTGTCTAGCTGTGGGATTAGAGAGCTGTTTGTATAGCATTTTTTTTATTTTTATTATTTTTACGATTGTTCCAAAGCAGCTTTACAGAAAATAGAAGAATAAATGGGAACAAACAGCTCAAGGCATGTTCAAAAGCATCAGAGAGTTGACCCAGTGCCTCTATTTTTATAAAATACACCACTTACAGCGTTAGGGACAACTTGAATCACATCTGCAATGTGTTCGGAGCTCTGTTTTGATCTCAGAAATGTGGCAAAGACTCTTCAAACTACAGATGTAGCCACACCTCATCATAATATACTTGAATTAATGAATAGCACTCTCTGTCATCCTATCCCATCTCTCTTTCTCGTCTTCATCCTTTGATGTGTTGAGAATGAGGGTTGTCAAGTTTAATTCCATTGCAGCAATTTGTCCTGCAGCAACGCCACTTTCAGGACTTATGTGTACCCTCTTCAATAGTGTCCTCTTAAACAGAGGCTGGACCCCATAAAACCCATTTAAGTAATTGAGAGACCCTTTTCCTCCACTGTGAGTATTTGAAATGGTGAAAATGTGCACGCGCTATCTTATCTAGCGGCATAGAGAGAAAATATATATTTGTGCTACTTTAAAGGTGTCTGTTTTATATCTGATGCAACAAATCAAGGGGTGTTATATCAGTAAAGCAGGATGGTGTGAGTTTAAGCCCTGCTGTTATGAACCTCAGGGGTACCTCAAGTGTTGTGTAAAACTACAGATCGAGTCTTAAGAAGTCACAAAACCTCTCAATGTGGTGTGAAAAACACTCAGAGGGGTAGAGAGAGACACTGATGTAACTGACCCCTCTGGCCCCGCTGGGGCCCACTAGGGGTCTTGGCAAACTTCCAAAGGGGCCACAGGAAAACTTACAATTATTATTGTTATTATAAAAATAATTAATTAAAATTCCAAGTAACACAATTGAGACAATTGTCACTTTTTTTCCCCCTTATTTCCCTTTCAATTTTTTTTTTTTTTTTAAATATAATGCTTCTTGAAACTTGGGCTGAAATGACGCTCTAAGTGGTAACGCTTTAAGTGATTATGTAAATACATTGATTTGTGTTTAATGCTACAATGTTTTACATGCCACCGAACTTCTCAAGATCCAGAAAGGTACTCAAAACATATTCAAAACAGTTCATGTGAGTACAGTGGTTCAACCTTAATATTATAAAGCGACGAGAATACTTTTTGTGTGCCAAAAAAACAAAATAACTACTTGTCAACAATATCTATTGATGGGCGATTTCAAAACACTGCTTTGAATCTTTTGTTTTGATTCAGTGATTCGGATCGCGTGTCAAACTGCCAAACTGCTGAAATCACGTGACTTTGGTGCTCCGAATCACTGATTCGGAAAAAAAAAAAAAGATTCGTAAAGCTTCGAAGCAGTGTTTTGAAATCGGCCATCACTAGATATTGTTAAAAAGTCGTTCTTTTGTTTTTCTGGAGCACAAAAATTATTCTTGTCACTTTATAATATTAAGGTTGAACCACTGTACTCACATGAACTGTTTTGAAAATGTTTTGAGTACCTTTCTGGATCTTGAGAAGTTCGGTGGCATTGCTGTCTATGCAAGCCTCACTGAGCCATCGGATTTCATCAAAATTATCTTAATTTGTGTTCTGAAGAAGAACAAAGGTCTTACAGGTGTAAAACGACATTAGGGTGAGTAATAAATGACATTATTTTCATTTTTGGGTGAACTAACCCTTTAACTGTCCAACCAATTGTCTAATCAATAGATTAATTGTCCAATCAGTAGATTAATCGGCTAATCGGTAGATTAGTAGTTGAATTGGCAGATTAATTGCCAAATCAATAGGTTAATCAACTAATCGATAGGTCAATGGACTAATCGGTAGACTAATCATCCAAATGATAGAGTAATCGCCTAATTGATGGTTTAATCGTATGATTGATGATTAATCGTCTGATCGGTAGATTAATCGTCTAATCCATAGGTGGATTAGATCCTAATCAAACACACCTGAACAAGCTAATCAAGGTTTGAAGGGTTACTAGAAAGCTACTGGCAGGTGAGTTTTTATCAGGGTTGGAGCTGAACTCTGCAGGACTGTGGTTCTCCAGGACCGGAATTCGCCACCCCTGGATTAATCGGTAGATAAATCGTATAATCGGTAGATAAATCATATAATCGGTAGATCAATGGACTTATTGGTGATGGACTAATCAGTAGATTAATCATCTAATTGGTAGATTAATCATCTAATCGATAGATCAATAGTCTAATTGATAGATTAATAGACTACTCGAACATTCAATCAACTAATCGATGGGCTAATGGACCAATCAGTAGATTAATCGACTAATCGATGGAATCGGTCATTCGATATCAACCGCTTAATCGATAGACTAATCATCTAATTGATAGATTAATCGATCAATCAATAGATTATTTGATTATCAAAATAATTTTTGAGTTGCAGCCCTACTTGAAACTTTAATCTGGAATCACAGAATTGTAATAAGAGTTAATTTAATATCAACACTCAATAAAATAAAACCCCTTTTCATAATTATAGCAGAAATGCTAGAAAATCTATATTAAATCTAGAAAATCTAACCTATATAATGAAGTTTCAAATATTGTGTTGGAACGATGGTCTTCGAGTCAAAGATTGAGAACCATTGCAGAATAAAACCGTAGTGTTGATATTGTCAGGCATAGTTCTGATTTTTCAGAAAGGCAAAACTGTTATTCTGAGACTGACCCAAGAAGGAAGAAAATAATCTTGACTATTAAAATTCTTAGTGCAAAGTATCAGTAAAACATCTGACCACATACATAATCATGAAATATTCACGAAAACAAGTGTATTGTGACGCACACAAGCAGGTGCATTAATGTTTGTCATGACAGGCTGTTTATTATTGTGCTGAGAATTTTTTTTTTTCATTGGGAGGGAATACCACACATTATATGTCTTCTACTTGACAGATATCACTGAAATGGGTGTCCTGAGAAATCACAGCTGTCTCTGTGATAGCTATAGTCTGTGTAAACAGCCAAAACGAGTCTGTCAGAGATGGCTGAGATCAGGTTGGCTGACACGTCTTTGGAAGGCAAAGTTTTGGATAGAGGGCATGGGCATGTGGTTGAAGTTAGAAACTTAGAGCACCCAGTATTGTATGGCTGACAGAGTTTGGCATTAGCATGCTAATAGCAATCAGCCTGTTAGGCACAAAACAAAGTATCTTGTGGAATTGCCATGATGCTTTTAAAGTTGCAATGAAACGGTAGCAGCAATAGATATTTTCTTTTGTATTGTGACATAAATCTAAGTGAAATGGCTCATCAGGAAAAAAAATAGGGCGAGGACTTGGTTCTCTCTCCACTAGGTAGATGTGTGTGTTGCGCTCCAAAATGGAGTCAGATCTGAATGCAAGGAAATATGCAAATACAAGCTTGCTGGGAATTGCAAGAAAGGACTGGGGTTTGAGTAAACTAAATGATTGGAGAAGTCCAGCATACAGTACATCACTAAGTTAAAAAAATTTATAAATAAAAGAAACATGCACTTATTGTTTATAAATGTGCATTTAGAAAATGAATAAACAATGTATAGCACATAGAATATAAGGAGTGTGCTGACATTTATTAGTTTTTGTTATTGAACAAATCATATTGGCGATTCCGAGATAAATACCGTACGTTGTATGACAGAGTGACATCCTGTATGAAAGACAAACGGGTTGCTGCAGTAACACATGTTGTACAGCAGACAGACAGGCTGTACAGTGCTGTAGTAACATTTTGTACTAAGGACAGACAGGCTGTGTTGCTATAGAAACATGTGTTGAACAGAGGACGAATCAGCTGTGTGCTGCTTTGTGTGTTTTACGAAAGACACACAAGAACAAGACTGCTGTTGAAGCAACATGTGTTAGAGCACACAGATGGGCTGCATGCTGCTGCTACACCAAATACAAGACCATGCTTGGCATTTTGTAGCTTGATTGCAGTTACTTGACATTATGTGTTGCTTTTAAGTTGGAAACTTGATTCTCTAACAAGTGCTGCTGTAATGTAGTGGGCAAACAGATTTTTGCAGTAGCCTTATATGTTACTTTACGCACTTTTATGTCCCTGGGTTGATTATTATAACATTTTAAATCTATGAAGAATATGAAGCTCACTTTTAAACTGACTAGCAGGTCTGCACAATTATGACAAAAATCCTAGGCTAATTGTCATATAATTGTCAAAAAACAAGCTGAAAACACTCTTCCTGAATTTTTATTTATTGCTTTTCTATAGCATTAAACCACAAATGTCAACTATACATTGGTTTGGTTTCTAAATAATAATAAAAAAGTAAACATATGCATGTAATAATACACTCAGAGTAAAAACAAAATGTTGTGCTTTTTGTAAAGTAATTAATTGTATTTACCTGTGAAAATTCCAGTGAATTATTAATGGGATATATCGTAAATTATATCGGGAGAACCGACCACAAATGTGCAGTATATGTTGTCCTTTTTCATACCATTACAGTGGAATGCAAAGGGACAAAAGAAAATAATCATGAGGATAGAAAGCAGCGATTGAAAAGAGCTCTTGCCATAGATGTTCTTGTTATAACGTTACGTTAAAATACCAAGAGTTACGTTATTCTCATGATGTCTGAAAATAAAACATGAAAGAAAAATTGTCAAACTGACGGATAAGCTTTATTTGATAACCTTATGATTTGAAACGATTTGTTTCAGTCTTTTTAAATGGAAGTACCTCAAACCGGTAGTGCAACCCATTAGGGCTGTCAAATGATTAATCGCGATTAATCGCATACAAAATAAAAGTTTGAGTTTGCCTAATATATGTGTGAGTACTGTGTGTAATTATTATGTATATATAAATACAAACACATTCATGTATATATTTGCAAAATACTTACAAGTATATGTATTTATTTATATTTTTATATAATTTTTATTATATATAAATACAAATATTTTGTACATAAATAACAAATTTCTCTTAAATATATACATAAATTTGTGTGTATTTATATATACATAATAATTATACATAGTACTCACACATATATTATGCAAACTCAAACTTTTATTTTGTATGCGATTAATCGCGATTAATCGTTTGACAGCCCTACAACCCATAATTCGAAATGCAGTAGTCTAGTCAGGAATAAGGTGGATAAGTGGATATTTTTTGGATGTAATCACACCTTTGATCGATTATGAAATTGAAGCATCCGTAATCGTAATCGCGATTACACACCATGTAAAACGTAAATACCAGATGTTGTTATAGGAAAAAAGTCAAAAACAAGGTTATGTTGTTGCAAAGTGCCGGACAAGCAAAAAATGACAATATAACGGCAACGTGTTTTGAAACCGGTGGAGATGATAGCGCGGAATAAAGCCATGCATACCAGCCTCCTACATTTCTGCCGCTGCCTCATAAGATGGTGGCTACACACTTGTAAGACAACATACGTATTGCAAACCTCTCCATGTTGTGGTTGTTGTTGTTGTTTTTGGTGTATGAATACCAGTGCAACATCATTGCCATAGAAACCAATATCCCGGAAAACAAAAGAGCATCATGGACACACAAATCGGATCTGAACAGTTGCAATACACAATGTTTTCCATGCCTTATTTTCCATTGCCTTCAATATTGAATAGAAGACAGACAGGCTGTGTGTTACTGCTGTACCATGTTGTAAAACTGGTGCTTCAGTGATGCAGTTCGTAAAGGCTGCGTTCTGCTGTATTTTTGGATATGAGCACTATATGTCAGACAGACAATTTGATATTGTGATCTTCATGGTTATGGATGCAGGTGCTTTGTTTTTCTGTGGTTGTAATGAACATAGTCGGTCTCTTTCAGGCTGGTCTCTCAGTCTCATTCTCTGATTAGCTGGTTCTCCCCCACCCTTCTCTGTTATTCTGGCCTACAGTTTAATTTATGTGTCTTCTGCCTGAGAGAGGGGAACAGACCGGCATTACAGAGGAGTGTAATTTATATTGATTTACCTTTTGGATGGAGGGATGGCTGAGGAAAGAGGGAGAGATGGTAGGAAGAGAGGGATGAAGGATGGGAAGTCTCATCTTTGAAAATCCCATCCGTCTTTGCAAGGGGAGCCGTGGCAACCCTTTAACCTCCACAGATGAGATGTCTGTGCGTACACAGGATGTGTGTGTGTGTTTGTGTATTTGTTGTGTGCATTTGTGATGTACCTTCACGCCTCAGGGGAATTGAAATTAATAGCATAAGGGTTGCTTATATGCGTGCAAGATTTTTCCTCACAAAGGACCCAACAAAAGCAAAAAGAACATTTGCCCTCTTACCCATTCAAGCATGCTCTGGTGGATTGTACAGGAAGAGCTGCAGTATAGATCACTGGCTTTGTTCACTTGTTTTTCTTTTGATCACATTTCTTTCCCTAGGCAAAATAAGGCATCCATCCATCCCATCCCAACCCTACCCAACCCAGCAATATAAGAGGACATGTGTCAGTTTGAATGGACATGAAGTTTCTGGTATAGATGCATCTGTTTGAACTTAAAGTGAGTGAAAGCATTCTGTTTGTGTGAGATATTGTCAGAATCACTGTTCCTAGAGCATAGCTTTTACTGAATGCACCAGCATAATTTAATTACATCTGCTGAGCAAAATATTGCCTGTAGCTCCTAGTGAAAAGAGTATTTGTTATTCTCTTTTTTTTCTTTTTACACATGCTCTGTTTTTAAGGGAAACTGCAGGCTTTCAGTTTGGCCATCATCAGCAGAAAAGGCTGACTCCATTTAACCTCCAAAAACCCTCAGCAGCTTTGCCATGACAGGCCCATTCTTAAAAATGTGTACTTCTTACCGACACATACACAGCAAGCATTCATTATAGCCCCCAGTACAAACATACACACTGTATAGTATCAGACTAGTGTTGTCACGATACCAAAATTTTGACTTTGATACGATACCCAACTTAAATATCACGATACCGATACTTAAACGATACTGTGGCAAAAACCTAAAACAGCAGGAAATAACATATGACAGAACTTCTTTCTTCACCAGTGTGCAGGCTGATAATTCTGGATTTGCGCTTCATTGCCATGAAGTTAGAATTAGGCGTTTTGCAGGATTTTTTTCCCGTCATTTCTTGTCATAGAGACATAAGTAATATATCAATTGAAACTATAGAATATCTTCTTTTATTTGTGTACACTCATAGTAAAAACACAATGTTGTGCTTTTTGTAAAATAAAGAAAACTAACATGATGCGTGATCTCTCGTCTCCCTCTGAACGAAGTCCAATCTGATAGTTCTCAGAAAATTAACTGTAACTTATGAATACTAATGACAAAAAAAATGACACTTATGTCTAAAGAAACGTTGAAATGTCAGGTTTTAAATCGTGCAAGTCAAATCGAAAACAAACATTCTGTGTTTATGTAATCTGTATGAAAAGAGAGCCATGTCAGAAGTCCGTGATTCAGCTCATTATCCGCTAATGCGGCCACGCCCACGGAGCCAGCGCTATTCAGACGCTAATTCAGATTGTCTCAATCGTGTATTTATTGTCTTGAAAAGTGTTTATTTTGATGTTAAAGCCATGGTTAGCGATCTCTAGAAGACATGCCGTTAGTTCCTGGTTCCTTTTCTTCTTTATATGAATTTGTGGCCTAAAGGTGTACAGAGCGCCCTCCGGCTGCAAGTATGAATTGAAAACACAGTATCCAGCACTCATAGTGATGACAATAAATACTGAATAAATATTACTCCTCAGTATAGAAAATTGACATAAATATATAAGAATCCATCAATATTTCTCTAAATGTGCATGCTTTTAAGCTAAAAGCCTATATGAAATGCCATAGAGGTAACATAATTGTTCAGACACTTTGCATCACAGAAATACATTATATTTTAAAGAATATAATAGAATACCATTATTTTAAATTGTTTTTACATTTTTTTTAAATTAAAATAATTTTTAAAATTATTTTAAATTTCACAGTATTGCTGTTTATGATGAGCTGAGATATGATTACAGAGGGTTTTTTTCACAGCCTACCTGACTGAAAGGCCTCATTAATATGCAAGTCATTTCAGGTCATTATTATGTGATTCTTTTGTCTTCTCAGGTGAGAATCACCCATTATTCAGTGGTGATTCACGCCTCCACGCATACTGTGTTTCTTGACAAAAAGTGTCTTACAAACACTAAATCAATATATTGTTTTATATGAAGGAGTAGACAGCATCATTTTTACATAATTCTGAAGCAAAAACTCTAGTCTACAACCTCCAATACCCAGAAGTCTTGTGAATACAGATTTAATATACTTTTTTTGGCCTTATTTCCGTGACTTAAGTTTTTTGTTTTTTCAATAACCACGCATAAACGTTATTCCTTCAAAAATACAAACATGTACATACATGTTCCTCACATATTATGGTAGCCTAGTTTGTGCTGAATACAGTGTAATGACACTTTTGTCATTTATATGTTTATGAACAACTGTCAGGGCATGTCAAAACTTCTCCAAGCCCCAAATCAGCCTCAGACTCCAGAGGGTTAATATAATTTTTAATGTTTATTATTTTCATGCTCAATAAAATTGTAAATTATTTGCTGTTATGCTTTTTTCACGTTTTTTATACATGTAGGTGTTTTTGACAGTAAGATTATTGTAAATATTAGATTACTGTAAATAATTAGAGCAATGTTATTAAAGCATAAATTGGTTTAAAATAACCATAGCCTACATAGCCTTTTGCAGAAGCGCTTTGTGGTGTCCGTGGGCTTGCATTGTAAGCAAAATAATGCCATATTTCGCTTCACGCATCTGCTTTCTCAACAATTTGTGGACGGTCTGCAAGAGCACCTGTATTTGCAAACATACCTCTCGTTTTGTCACCATAAAAGCCGTTGCGCAGTTGAGAGGAATAAACAC
The DNA here is from genome assembly GCF_018812025.1 of Megalobrama amblycephala. Classification (NCBI taxonomy): domain Eukaryota; kingdom Metazoa; phylum Chordata; class Actinopteri; order Cypriniformes; family Xenocyprididae; genus Megalobrama; species Megalobrama amblycephala. The sequence continues at coordinate 9,406,758 of NC_063054.1, forward strand.
GCACTCAATAATGTGCCTTAGAAGCAGCGCGCTGCACGCATACTGCCCCCTGCTGTCACACTTTAGGAAATACAGCTGGCACTCAAAGTACCGGTACTAATAAAATGAAGAACCGGACCGTTTTTAAATGCAGGGTATCGCGATACCTTTCTAGTACCGGTATATCGTGTTCATCGGTACATCTTTTAAAGGGTTAGTTCACCCAAAAATGAAAATTCTGTCATTAATTATTCACCCTCATGTCGTTCCAAACCCGTAAGTTTTTCGTTCATCTTCAGAACACAAATGAAGATCTTTTTGTTTTAAATCTGAGAGCTTTCTGCCCCTCCATAGACAGCTACACAACTGACACTTTGACACTTCAAAAAGTTCATAAAGAGATCATAGAAGGAATCCATATGAATTGAGAGGTTTAATCCAAATTATCTGAAGAGACTCGATCGCTTTAAATGATGAAAAGATTTAATTTAGGCTTTTATTCACATATAAACGTTGATCAGCGAACATAAACAGAAACTCAACCGAAACAGCTTGAAGCTCGAGAAAAAAACGTGCTGCGTGACACGAGAATGAACCTCATTGGTTCTTGCAGAAGCAAAAACACGATGATGCGTAACACAGGAGAATGAACCTCATTGCTTCTCACATGCGTCAAGCAAACATGCTTGAGCTTCTGTTTACCAACTGATGTGTGAGTTGATGAAAGTTTATATGTGAATAAAAGCCAAAATTCAATCTGTTCATCATATAAAACGATTGAGTCTCTTCAGAAAATTTGGACTAAACCTCTCAATTCATATGGATTTGTTTTACTATCTCTTTATGAACTTTCTGAGGCATCAAAGTGTCAGTTGCGTAGCTGTCTATGGTTGGACATTTGTGATCCGAAGATGAACAAAAGTCTTAGAGGTTTGGAACAACATGAGGGTGAGTAATTAATGACAGAATTTTCATTTTTGGGTGAACTAACCTGGTAACACTTTACAATAAGGTTCATTAGTTAAACATTAGTTAATGTATTAAAGGGATAGTTCACCCAAAAATGAAAATTTGATGTTTATCTGCTTACCCCCAGGGCATCCAAGATATAGGTGACTTTGTTTCTTCAGTAGAACACAAATGATGATTTTTAACTCCAACCGTTGTCAGCCATATAATGTGGGTCAATGGGAACTTCTTTTATAAGAGTAAATAAAACTTGCACAGACAAATCCAAACTAAATCCTGCGGCTCATGACGACACATTGATGTCCTAAGACATGAAACGATCGGTTTGTGTGAGAAACCGAACAGATAATTTTTTACCTCTAAAACACCACTATGTCCAACTGCGTTCGCTTAGTGATGTCTTGCGCTTATACTTCAATGAGTGCTAGACATCACTTCCGTTGTGAACATACCAACGGAAGTGAACACACCAAGAATACACCAAGCCGATGCCGACGAACTAGTGGTGATGAAAGCAGACTGCGGGGTTGGCTCACGTCGGCAGCGTCTGTGTCCAAAGTTGCCCTGACACACCAAACCGACGCTAAACAGCCAATGGCCAAGCACGTCAGTTCTGCGTCTGCGTGAGATGAAATGCCTTTCCGTACCAGCAGGTGGCAGTATCTGAGCAGCCAATCAGAATGATCAGATGGCCCGACGGACTGACTAGCTCCGACGCCGATTCAACATTTCGAATCGGCCAAAAAAAAGCCAACGAGGACCAACTTCAGCCGACGGTGCAGAACACACTGAGAAAACTTAGTCGGCCGACGAAGAAAAACTGCCCGACGGCTGACCGTCGACTTGGTGTGTTCCTGCCTTTAGAGCTCTCTGACCTCCTATATGTGGAATGCCAAATCTGCCAAAATTAAAAATAAATAAATACATAAATATACAAAAAAAAAAAATCAAAAATGAAAAAATAAATATATAAATAAACATACAAAGAAAAGCAAAACAACTAAAATAAATAATTATTAATTTATTTCCACATCTGATTTACATCACTGTTTTATACTGGGTTCTCTTGATGTGGTCTTATTATTAATCAAAAGTCTTAGGTTAAGCTATCAACTGGAAATATCCAGAATTAGATAAATTAAAATGCGCCCATGGAAACATACACAGATGCATCGTGCTCTTTTAAACAGCACCTGTTGCGTGCCCTCATATTTTTGAGCTAACTGCATTTTAATATAACTTCCAAAAACAATACTGACAGCAACAGAAACAAACTTATTTTATATTAAGCGGTGGTAGCCTTTAGCCTACCCCAGTAAACTGATGTCCAGGGGCAACCTTATTAAATGTATGAATGCCAAGTTAATTCCAATCGATAAATTCAGTTAGATGGTAAAGCTGTAGGGCAGTTACCATATATATATATATATATATATATATATATATATATATATATATATATATACACACACACACACACACACACACACACACACACACACACACACACACACAAGGCTTGACATTTGTATTTTTTGTTGTCAGAGGAAAAAAAATATACACAGAGAAATGCAGAAATGCAACGTTGCAGAGATGAAAGAACAGGAGCTGATTTGCTATTTGAAAATGATAGATGGGTCAAATGTGATACCAAATAGGACTGTTCAGAAAAAACTCCATCAATCTCAGTAGGACTTTTAAGTAATATAAATATGCAGGTCATCAGCATAATAAGGATAGCCGAGACAACAACAGATGATTTGACCGACGGGATACGTGTTGATTATAAAAAGGAGAGTCCTAATGCTGGGGGACACCTTGAGTGAGGAGTGCATTGGAGGATTTGTGTTTGTGGTGGGATGATAAATCATCTGTCAGCGAGGCAGGAAGTAAACCAGGAGAAAGGGGTGCCAGTGATACAAATAGCTGAGAGTCGAGAAAAAGTGTATGCCATGACAGACTCTTGTCAAACTGTGCTCAGATCAAGCTAAATATGAATTCCAAAGGCCCTAGAGTCTGCAGAGATGAGATGGTCATTAATGACTCTGAGGAGAGCTGTCTGATTATTGTGGAATTGACAAAAAACTGAAAAGGCTTGTGGAGATTATTAGAAAGTAGGTGTGACTGTAGCTGGCAGGCAGCAATTCTTTTTTGTAATGTTGGGAGAGAGAGGGAGAGATTGGGTTGTAGTTATTAAACTCAGATGTAAGCCAGGATTCTTAATAGTTGTGGTGACTGCAGCAGTTTTTACGTTCAGTGAATAGTGACAGAAGTAACACGTTTATTTATCAAGTGAGGAATCGGCTCAAAGTTAATGTTAGACAGCAAAATCCCTCTTAGAGGGGTTAGGACAGCATCAAACTGACGAGATAAGTTACATTTTGGAATGGATACTTTGTCAGTGGATGGATGTATAAACTCATGGGTGGTTGTCCCTTGGGGGTGGGGGTGGGGGGGTGTACATTTAAGGTCGGTATGAAATCGGATTTGCTGTCAAAGTCAGCTGGAAAAAAATTATTTGGAAAATGATTCCATTGATAACATTCATCTGTATAGTTGTTGTTATATCTGAGTTCGAACTATTATTGAAACATTATATTTATCGTTATAGTTTTCATCCTTGGAGTGAATGGGCCTTTACTCCTAATTTTGAGAATACATTTAAACATCCAATATCATACAAATACAGATTATAGCACACACTCTTGTTCACCTATATAGTTTGTCACTGTCCAAATGAGATGATGTGCAAGTTGACAGGAAAACGTGCTAAGCTAAAAGCTAATCCTAATAGACCAGCTTTATCTACCACTCTATGTATCAGCATCCGTGCTGTAAACAACAACATTGACTTCCCTCAGGTTACTGCTGACTACTCTGCCAGATACTTGAAACTGCAGTGTTTTTGTTGTAAAGAAACATGGCATCCTGACAACATCCCATACATCACTATCCTTTGTTAAGTGCTAGTAGAGGTGCATGTTCTAGTATCTGCTCATTTATCTGCCGTAATTCAATACCACTGTGACTGTGTCTGTATAAGCTCTATTGAACATTCTTTATGGGGTCACGAGAGCTGCAAAAGCTGAAGGTTTTAGAGGGCTCCACTGTTTTACATCATATTCTGGTCATCAGCATGAGATATTGGTATGCTGATTTTCCCACCATGCTTCTTAACTAACTTTCAAGACTTAGACAAGTAACAAGTAAGATTTCATTTGTCAACCAAACAGGTTCTACTGCTGTAAGTCATGGCTATGCTGTTCCACCAGCTAGAAGTCTCGAAATGCTGCAGTTATTTAACCAAAAATAGAGTAAAACAGTAAAATTGTGATACAAAAGATACAAAAACTGTTTTCAACATTGATAATAAGAACCATTATTAATAACTGGCTTCCAAAAATAACTGATGATAATTGAGCACCAAATCAGCATATCAGAATGATTTCTGAAGGATCATGTGACACTGAAGACTGGAGTAATAATGCTGAAAATTCAGCTTTGCCATCACATAAATAAATATTTAATTAAATAAATGCAGCTTTGGTGATTATGAGAGACTTCTTTTTCAAAAACATTAAACAACCCTAATTATTCTAAACTTTTGATCAAAACCTAAAGTTCCAACGGGTCCAGACGACTAATTAGTCTAGGAACACAAAGCTAATACCAGAGCCAATATGGTCTAAAGCCACAGCCAAATGCGCACTCACTCCAGGAGGTGTATGTGTGAGGTTTCTCTCATTCCTCACTTATTATGGACACGTACACACCTACGAAGCCTTTTTCAATTACCCAGCTCTGTCATTCTTTTTGCCTGCTGTAATTAATAAGCTTTTATGAATCCCAATCTGATCTCAGATCAGGTTTGGACATATTTGATAAGCAAAATGGAATCTGTGAAAGGCCGCGCTGAATGGAAATGTAATTACCTCAGAGTCTGGGCATACGTGAGCAGCCAGTCTGCACCCCTCCTTCGGAGCTCAGGTTAAACGTGCGCATCATCCTCCACTAATGAAGCACCGGACGCTGCGGCGCTTGAGCGATTTGTTTTGGCAGGTTCCAGATGCGTGCTTCTCTCTTATTTGCCTTGGTTAAGAGTCCCTAAAACAGCAATCGTTTAATCAGGCTAATGTTCCAGCTCGATAGGTCTAATGAACTTCAACTGGGTTGTGTCGTCTGAAACGTTTTTCTTTTGCTCGCTTTCTTTAAGACACAGATTCCTTCAGGTTTTGATGAGCACGGTGTGAATATTGCACCCTGTCAACACCCACTCTTGCTCTTTGGTTTGGATAAACAATTTAATGTAGTAAAATTAGTTCTTAGTCTAGCAATTACAAATTTGTATTAGCATTCAACCATGAAACACCAATAGCCAGTCAAGATGTTTTCCTGAGCCAGTATTTTACACGTATTTTACATTTGACAAAAAGTTGTATATTTACCATATTTTGATTAAATTAAGGCACTTTCTTTTCCTGCTGTTCTTTTGTGGATTCTCTTGCCATTTATATGATGTATTTTAATTATTTTGCACAGTAATTCAGCCAACTAATAAATGTTTTTACGTCCTTGAAAACAGCAAACAAGAATAGGGCTGGGCGATATGGGTAAAAATGTATAGAAATATTTGTACATTTTTTTTCTCCAAAAAATTTTAAAAGGTGAATTTTTGACCCCAAAAGACATGTGGATTTCAACTGGTACATATATGGGGTGATAGTACCTCCAGAAATGTCTAGAGTTATATATGTAACACCGGTTCCCTGAGAATGGGAATGAGACGCTGCATCAGCTGCTGAAGCTATGGTGATGCCGGTGTCACGTTCCCTTTCTCAGGGAACTGGGGTTACATATGTAACCCTACACTGCATCAGCTGCTGACACTATGGGGACACCATACCAACTATGTCATGCTGACTAATGCCTGCTTGTTATTCTTGAACTAACAATCTAAGCACTAAAGCTCAGAAGCCTCAGCCCCGAGCCATTAGCGTGTTGGCGGGTGAGCGGGCCTTGCATCGTATTACTCCTACCAGGTTAGGAAGGTCCTGAAGCTTCTATGTTTAAAGAACAATCCAAACTAGTCCGAGTCATGCACCAGGAGAGTCCAAACCTCTCTCTTAGAGCAGAGCTACCAGAAATAGACAAAACCTCAGATAAGCCTATGACCCCCAACTAACAACAATAGGAGCAAAACAGCCTGCTTCTCAGGCTACAGTAAGCATTTTAGGCCACTTTTTGAGTGGGCCAACCTCACTTTAGACCGCCCAAGTTCTAGTAAAGGCCCCGATATACTTCAAACTAAATTTAAGAACAAACTGAAGTGATGTCATTTCGAACAAAAGTAGGACAAAAAGAAGTTTGTTTTGTGAGTTTGAAACGGCTTGCCAAAGCGAACTCTCAGGAAAAGTTCGCTCCAGCTGCAAAACACCTTCATACTATCATTGGTCTGTGATGATAACGCAATAGGAGTTGTGTGCTGAGGCTCTTCTCTGAGTCATTTCGTCTGTTGAGTCCGTCGATGTAAGAACTCCGCGGGTAAAAACATGAACACACTGGATAGACGCTTTATAGTGCTAATTTGCACAGCTTGTTCATTGTTATTATCACATGCTTTTCTTATGCTTTCCATAAAACATGCTTGCTGTTTTCTCATTTTTGTTGTGTTTATTTTATTTTGTTACTGAGAGGAAGGCGTGCAGCACATATTTACATATTAACATCCCCAGTTCCTCAGAAGGAGAGCTAGCTTTAGCCACTCACCTTTTGCTCTTCTCCCAAGGAACTCATTCCTAGAAAGGGCGCAGATGATCTAGGAGGACCTGAAAGGAATGAAAATGGGGGCACATGCTTAAGCCCCCCCCCCCCCCCCCCCCCCGGTTAATGCCACCCAGGTCTGTGTGTGGCTTTTAATACAGTTTCACTCTGCCCCCAGTTACTCAGAAGGAGAGCTAGCTTTAGCCACTCTCGCCATTTGCTCTTCTCCCTAGGAACTCATTCCTGGAAAGGGCAAAGACGATTTATGAGGAGTTGAAGGGAATGAAAAAACTGGGGTGAGAGTCTGGGCCTATTGCGCCGCCTTTGCCCCCCACTCCTCAGAGGGGAGGCCGGGTTAGCCTCACTTGTCTTCTGCTCTTCTCCCCAGGAATACATTCCTGGAAAGGGCATAGAGGAGGTGCCTGAACTCTGCGATGAATATACTACCCGAAGGCAGCCGACTGCGTTCTCACCTCTCTAAACCTATCCACCACCATCTCATAGGCAGTGCCAATCTGCCTATGAGATGCTTTATCTGACTCCTTGATCCCTGACAAAGGTGTCTCTCCATTGCCACCTTAGCAGCCATGGATGGATAGTAGAGCGGCCACCTGCTTGGTGGCACAGAGATCTAGATCTGTGGCCATACGCAGTTCAGAGACCGCCTCAGGAGATAAACCCTTCTCCCGAGGTCTTAAAGCAGATCTGACTGGTAAGCTTTCAGTACTGCCATAGTGTGCAGAGCTCCACCAGTCTGCCCAGTCGCACATACTCTCTGCTCACCAAACGATGTCCGATGTCGTCTGACATAGTTTAGAGGGCAAAAAGGGAGCCTTCAGTCATGAGGATATCTCTGGAGAAATAACTCTATAACCCCATAACCCTGCTCTCTCAGCCTTCTACATTCGAATAACTTGAAGCTGAATAGACCACATGGGCAGAGTATGGATGTCACCATGCACCTGATACCTCAGTATGCAGGTCTGGGAGAAATGGAAGGCTCACCAGAGCTGTAAATTATGATTCTGCAGATATCTTTCATCTAAACGTCCTTCCGCAGTCTTGCGCTTTGAGCTGGACAAGCTTAAACTCTGTCTGGCTGTGGCACGAGTTATAAGTTTTACCAGCTCATCGCAATCAGCAGTTGAATCAGCATTAGCAATGAATTCACGCTTTCCATGGAAGAAACCGCTCAGTGGGCTTTCGCTTCTGGCACAAAGACAATGGAGCCAGCGAGAAAGGTGAGGGGAACACCCTCACGTTCCTCTATCAGGTCTGTCTGAGATTCCCACTATCGTAACCTGCACGCAGGCTCAGCAAATGCAGAGATAGAGCCGGTGGTTAGATAGAGCTGAAGCTTTCTCAGTGAGAAATCACCGCAATTAATGCATCCAACCCTCTTGAGGGCTGAAAGTGCATGCTCCGCTCCTAGACAAATAACACACAGCTCGTGACAATCGCCAGGCATTAAGAAATGTGGGCACAGTCATTATTCTGCTTACCTTCTACCTTCTACCTCACAGCACTCAAACAAGTGTCTTCCTAAAGGCAAAGAAGCTAATGACGTGTTCTCAGGCGCCCATCTTGTACGCTGGGGCGCACCTTGCGATGACATCACACTGCGTCGGCCATTGTATTGCGTGTTTGTACACGTACCTCAGACACCAGGTTCTACAAGGGCGTGTTCCCTTGGCATCATCAGAGCGGAATAGGATAAGAATTTTCTCATAGGTACGGTAGGCATTTTCAGTAAAATTTAAATGAATTAATTGAATGAAAAAAATGAAAGTAAAAAGATTAACCATAAAAAAAAGTATACACAAATATGTGCCAAAATTGAAAAATGAAATTAATTTTTTTTTTCATTGTGATGCATTTATTTTGCGCAGTAATTTAGTCGACTTTTAAATTCATTTTCACATTCTTGACAACAGCACGCAAGAGTGCGATCAATTGCAAAATCTAAATCAAGAGGCTTACAAACATTAAAAACAGTGATGTTTGTAAAATGTTGGCAAAAACAAATTCATGTTTTTTCAATAACTTGACTTTTCATTAACAATTATAGACATGCACAGATTTGAATAATCATTTGAATATTTATAAGTGTTTTCATGACTATGATTAATATACAGGAATATGCCAAAGTTTTAATCAGATTTTTAGAAACCAGAGTATTGGCTTAATCTTCTGAATAAGTTTACACTGTACTTACATAATCAATAAATGGCCAAATTCTGATTAATGTCAGTATGTTTGTGTTCATGTGAACACAGCCATCATCTCATAGTGAGTGAATACATTACAGCAGAGCTTGTCAAAGCACCTGAGTCATGTTTAATCCATATTTCCCACCAGAAATTCCCTGAAATGTCATCCAGCTCTGAGACGCACTCTCTGGACCAGACAAATGGTATTTCTGGAAATCCCAGGAGAAGTAGAACCCATGCATCAGGGATACTACTGGAATGAGGTAAGGCAAAGTAGATGAGACTGAATGGAGAAGCCACTGTGAAAAAAAGAAAAAGAAATAAAGAGCGGTGCTGCTATTCGACAGAATAAGGTAGAGTGGAGTGAAGGCAGGAGTAATGTGGCCTGGTGTGTGTGTGTGTGTGTGTGTGTGTGTGTGTGTGTGTGTGTGTGTGCATGCAGAGAGGGGCGTGTGTGTGTGTGAGTCTGATGCTGCTGTTCCTGCAGTAGTCCTGTAGTCACCCTCATTGAGCTGGTGAGCCGGTCGGCTGCTGCTGTTGCTGATACTGACACTGCTGCAGGAGAGGATTCCTATCTGATGCTGGGATAGTCACATATACTACAGCAGAGCGAGGCAAAGGAAGGCAGGGTTTCCGTGAACCTTCCTGGGTCCCGTTGATACCCCGCTTTGTTTTTATCAGGACAGAGGAGGAAAGAGACTCTTCAGGTGTGAAAAGGAACTCTGAGAGAAGAGGCGTGCTTGACTGGACTGCACTATAGGGGGCGAAGGTAGGGGATCTTTACTTTAGGGGGTCACAGGGCATATGACAGTGTGTGTATTTGTGGAAGATATGGGGCAGTGTGCATAAAATGCAGTAGTTGCTTGAGTTGATGTATGTATGGCGGTAAGATTAAATCTGTGAGATTGTATTAACTTGATCTGTGTGGGTATGCTGCAGGCTCTGTGTCAGGGCTTTTAGCTCAGAGTGGTTGCACAAGGTTCAGAATGTGTGTGTGTGTGTGTGTGTGTGTGTGTGTGTGTCAGGTTTTGCACATGAGGGCACTACATTTATTAAATCGACTACACGGTTTGACCAGTCAACAGTCCCAATGAAGAAAAGGGCTGATTTAGTTAACTAATTTAGCACATTTAGTAAATTATATTTAAATACCTAAACTAATAATTATAATAACAATAATCAAATATATTAAAAGTTTGTATAATAATTTATTAGTATAATAATAATAATAATAATAATAATAATAATATACAGTAAAATTATTTAATAATAATAATAATAATAATAATAATTAATACATTTAATAAATAAATAATTGTTAATAACATACATTATATATATATATATATATATATATATATATATATATATATATATATATATATAAAATTTACAGTTACATTTATTATGATTATTATTATGATTAATATTATTATTAGTAGTAGTAGTATACATTAAACACAATCTTTAATAATTAATATAATAATAATAATAATAATAATAATTATTATTATTATTATTAGTAGTAGTAGTAGTAGTAGTAGTAGTAGTAGTAGTAGTAGTATTATATATTAAATCACACTCTTTATTAATAATTATAATATACATTTTATCAATAATTGTAATACATTTACCAACAGCGGTCATTATTATATTGATATTTGATATGGTCATTTGGTATTTGACTGCAGAATCGACCAATCAGAATCAAGTGTTCCAAAGAGAGTCATGTAGTAAGGATCAATACAGGATGTGTATTTACAGTGTTTGGTTATGGCAGAAAGTGTGTATTTGTCCTTGCATATTTTGGAAAGATACATCATTGTGTGCAGTTGTGTGTATGACAAAAGATGTCTGCGTGGAAGTTTGTTCTAATTAAACATTGCCAGATCAGACGTAGATTGTTGAAGAGTGTTCATGCATGTTACATTAAGCATCAAAATGTACTTAAGACTCACAATGCACAAAATGCTTAGACCAACAGTGTACACGTACATAGCCAAATCTCTCTCTCTCACTGTCTCTCTCAGTTTAATGGAAGACAGATGGGTTGTGGGGTAATGAGAGTGAGGTTATGAATCTGAAATGCAAAAAGCAATTAGGATACACAAGGTCAAAAAAAGTTAACTCTACCAGTCGTTCCATCTGCTGCAAAGTAGTAGTGCTGAGGTGCCTTGTGCATAAATGCCCTCCTGCATGTGTGTAATGGCATCGCTCCCAGCTGATTGATTCCTCTTACATGCTTTGTTGAAATGGGACATGGTTGACTACACTCAACATGGTTTTTGTATCAGTGTGTGTCTCAGACACATCAATTAGTTTCTGTTGCAGCTAGCTCCGCGGTCTGTCAGCTGATGCGGCAGGTACTGTGCACCACAAAACCCCAATACAAATGCACACATAACACAATTTATGAAGACAGATTGTAAATATTCAGAGGCAAACTTGCGTCGAATATCCTCCACAAGGTCATGAATGGAGTAAAGGGGGAAGAAACGACAATTCCGCTAGACTATGCAGGGAAGAGAAATTAATTAAAGTGTGCAAAGTGTTATCTTGCGTGTTTGCTCTGCCGACGATATATTCTCATGCATGGAATCTCTTTTACATCGTCAAGGAGACCACATTTCAGTTTGACATCTCAATGAGTCAGCAGAAACCCAGGCCTTGGACCCAAACAACATGGTTGTCAATCTCTTTACAGTGCAGCATGATTGCAGGAGCCTTTCACTGCTGACATTTAGCTGAATTTGGCCACAAAGTGCGCTGTAATAACTGATTTAAGTTCTTTGTACAGTACACTAGTATAGAATTTTGCAGTCAGTCAAATAAGATAATTTTAGATTTGTAGTTTGAGATTTGTATTTTCTCTTCAAATGGTGTTGAGATGGACAGAGTTGGTTAGTTAGAGCTGTTTATTGATACTTATTTAGTTTGGTTAAAATTCACAAGCTCATTTCGATTTGATTCTAATTTCAGTTTGATTTGATTTTGGTTCATTTGAGAGTATTTCCAATTTCAGATGTCCATTTTGTTTTTAAATGAAAGGATTATTTACATTGTACAGGGCAGTGCTGCAGACTGGTGACTCATGTAGTTGCTGGTTGCGGTATATATTTGATTCACAAAAAAAAAAAAAACTGGCTTGTTGGAGTAAGGTGGCAAAGTTTCTAGAAACTTTCCAGAATTGGTTTGCCAACTTTGCCAACCCTACGTTGGAGTCATTTATTTATGAATCAGACTTCACTGATGTATGTTTTTTGTGTGTGTGTGTGTGTGTGTGTGTGCAGTCTGTGGGGACAGCTGAATTCAGAGGTGTTTCTTGCCATTTCTTTTGCTGCATTCCCTTTACTAGGAGATGCATGACTTTCGGATGTACTGTAAACTAAAAATTTGTTGATGCTAATCTGTATTCAGACTCAGAGTTACATAAGAAACTAAGCACATTTGGCTGAGGTCTTGGCTGGGACAACACTGCCAGTATGGCATCCTACTGCAACTTGACTTTGAGACTTCAGTTCACTATCTCCATTTCTTGGGATTTGTGGAGCATAATTATACATTAATACATTTCATCTGTAGTTGCCTGAGAAAACTGACACATTTCATGATTTGATTCCAATTCACAGGCTCGTGATTTGATTCAATATTGATTCATTTGGATGTATATCAGGTACAGTACATATAAATTTTTCTTAAGAAAATAAAATTTGTAAACTAATGCTGTAAACTATACAGGAAAACCTGTCAGTTGGTGTAATAATATAATATTAAAGGTTAAAATTAACAACTACGGACGTTCTGATCAATCGGCCAAAGATCAGTGTTGGTCGATAATCACATTCTATGGCTTGATTGTGAGCGACTAAATTTGGTCTATCTCACGAACCGAGCGCAATTTTAATGAGGTAAGCCTGTAAAATTTGCCGCCGATGTGCATGTAAACAATATACAGATGAGGCTTTTGTGCCACATTCTGCTTTGTAACTTTGCAAAACATTAGTGAACCATAGTAATTCACACATCTTTATTTAGAGCAGTTTTTCTCTAAATATAACATGGTGCTTAGATCACTGAGTGACATGACATGCTGCTTGGCTAAAGCTGTAGGACTTCTGGGATCTGATTGTGTGTGTCGCAATCATGACGCAGTGTCTTCCAACGTCATTTACATCTTGGGTATGGTGGGTCGGGATGAGGTGTAGAGACCAGTCGGACACTGTTTTACAGCTGGACTGCGCTTGGATTGGATAGTCATCATGCCAAGCATGAATAACAAAATAAATCAATAAACCGCATCACTTTTTTCTGAGGTTTTCTCAGCAGTGTTGTAACATAAGTACCTCCAAACATGATTGGAACATGATTTGGAATGATAGCGATTACATGATAGAGACATGATACATTTCAGTAAGTTATACTGTTTCTTTGAACGTACCTTCTGAGGTTCATTGATCTTTATTTCTTGCAGTAACAAGTAGTAAAGAGGTGATTGTTTCATGTGCAACATATATTGACATGCTTGATAAATTTGACAGAATTTGAAAACAGTAACACAGCGTAAAGCTAATTATTGGATGTAATGAAAATAATGCCTAGTAGAATTCTGTTCATGCATCAACTGAAAACAGCATAGACTATAAGATTTTAAGATTAAAATGATTAAGATGAAATTAAAATCGATTAATCAATATTAATCAATCAATATCAACCCAGCCCTACTGTACTCATCATATACTATATAATATTCTGAAATCTGTTAAGTCTGACTGACCCAAAATGTGCAGATATGGATTTGATGAGAACAGACTCCTCCCAGTTGAAAGAAGAAGTTAGTCAGGGAATGGAATACAGTATTAAGGAACACACTGTTGTATTTCACAACTACCGAGGAAGATATCTAATGCTTCCGAGTGCTTTTTTGAACCTTTTTATGGCTAATGAATGTAAAGTATAGAAGTATTTTTTAGATTTGCTGAATGTTTTGGCCTCAGTGAACGATTTCGTCCTCAATGCTATAGCTGTGGCTATGCATAGCTAAGTGGATATGCACTTTCAAAATAGCCAAAACCAATGGATGAATGCATGAAATCAAATCATGTCCAGCCACAACCAGCCAGACCAGAATCAAATTTTCTGGTTTGAACCTCTCACAAATCTCTTTCAATCATTAAATGGCCTGTGAGCCGTGGAGTGGCTATCCATTTCCTGAGTTTTAAATGTTTTCCTCCCCTAAGATACACACACCCACACCGGGCTTTAGTAAGTGTGTTATTTGTGTGTGTGTGAGTAAAAGCTTTCTCTGTGATAGATTTTGTCTCCCACCGGGTCATTATGTGAGTGGTCCTTTGCATGTTTTCTGCCAGGCATTGTTCAAAACAGAAAGCACTCTATCCAATATGGCTACCCACTTTTTGTCTCTAGGGATTATTAAATATATTTGATACAGCTACAAGCTATGAAAACCAGCATGTCTGTCCATATGTCCGTTCCTCAAACAACATGTCGTTTTCCTTTCTTTTCATTCACTGCCCTTCCTTCGTCGTTCTTTCCTCCTATCCCAAGGCCAGACTTTAAACACATGCTCGGGAATGACAGATAGTGTGTGAAGGAGTATACGAGAGGAAGCAAAAGAAGGAAACCACATTTCTTCATCAGCGATTTGCATTGACAGTCTCTCTAGGCTTGTGCCTAATGAAGTCACATTTATCTCTGGCCTGTCTAGATTCCATTAGCCTATGTCTAATTGTGTTAACTCTCAGTCTGGCCTTAAGTGGGCCATGGTGGCCTTGTGTGTATGTAAGACTGTCTGTCTGTGCCACAGCGTCTATTGGTTAATTCTCGTGTGTTTGTATACTATCATACTGTATAGTACTTTACATGTGCTTAGTATATTAGTCAACACATCAAAATAAGAGTCCTTCTTTGAAGCACAACAAAAGATTATTAAAACATGATTTACTTTAAAGTAAAAATTTTTGGCATTTGGCATTATTTTAAAAGTGTACTTAAAGGATTAGTTCACCCAAAAATTAAAATTATCCAATAATTTACTAACCCTCAAGCCATCCTAGGTGTATATGACTTTCTTCTTACAGATGAACACAATCAGAGTTTTATTAAAAAAAAAAGCTTCCAAGCTTTATAATGGGAGTGGATGGTACCCATTTTGAAGCCCAAAAAAGTGCATCCATCCATCATAAAAGTAATCCATACGGCTCCAGAGGGTTAATAAAGGCCTTCTGAAGAAAAGCGAAGCATTTTTGTAAGAAAAATATCCATATTTATAACTTTATAAACTATAATCACTGGCTTCCGGTAACGGCTGTACGCAAGTCGAGTTCCGGTGAAAAATGACCTCTGACCCGACGTAGGATGTAGGAGATGCCTCTCGTGGTTCGAACAAATAGGGCTGGGCAACAAACTCAAGCTCCTCTTCTCTTATATCGAAATCCTCCGACATTTCTCTTTAAAGCTGCAGTCCGTAACTTTTTTTTTGGTTAAAATTATCCAAAATCAATTTTTGAGCAAGTACATAACCAGCCAGTGTTCAAAACTATCTCCCTACTTTAGCCCGATTCACAATGGTAAGCTTGTAATAATGTTTTATAATAAAATTGGTACTGGTGGGTTTCCACGGGAAATTCGAGCATGCAGCCGTTCATCTTTGAGTCATTACGTCACGTCTGTAAACAGAAAGGAAGGAGTCCCTGCATATAGGATGCTGCTGATAGCGGATCATTTATAGCCTTTTCTCACAGCAGCTGAAATAATTAAACTTATCATTTTGATGGCGGATTGTAATCCAGAAAGGTCCAAATGACAATCATTAGTGACAACTGGAGATTCACCTGTAGTCAATAGTAGGGCTGCACGATATATCGCATGAGATTGTCATGCGCATTTCGTCAGTAAAGCCGGTTCCCTGATTACCGCTAAATCGCCATCACCTGCTTTCAAATGGAGCGGCATTTAATAGACAGAGCCGTAGTTCACTGACAAGCTACGCAATATCGCGTTCATATCGCAGATGAATCGCCTTCGATAATGAACCCGATATTGCGTTGCTTGTCAGTTTTTGACAAAGTAATTTATTCCTGTGATGCAAAGCTGAATTTTCAGCATCGTTACTCCAGTCTTCAGTGTCACATGATCCTTCAGAAATCATTCTAATATGCTGATTTGCTGCTCAATAAACATTTATGATTATTTTCAATGTTGAAAACAGTTGTGTACTTTTTTTTTCAGGATTCCTTGATGAATAGAAAGTTCAAAAGAACAGCATTTATCTGAAATACAGAGCTTCTGTAGCATTATACACTACCGTTCAAAAGTTTGGGGTCAGTAAGAATTTTTTTTTTTATTTTTTTGAAAAGAAATTAAAGAAATGAATACTTTTATTCAGCAAGGATGCATTAAATCAATCAAAAGTGGCAGTAAAGACATTTATAATGTTACAAAAGATTAGATTTCACATAAACACTGTTCTTTTGAACTTTCTATTCATCAAATAATCCTGAAAAAAAATACTGTACACAAATATTTTGTACAATTGTCCACATTAAATGTTTCTTGAGCAGCAGATCAGCATATTAGAATGATTTCTGAAGGATCATGTGACACTGAAGACTGGAGTAATGATGCTGAAAATTCAGCTTTGCATCACAGGAATAAATTACTTTGTGAAATTTATTTAAATAGTACACAGTTATTTTAAATTGTAATAATATTTCACAATATTACTGTTTTTACTGTATTTTTAATTAAATAAATGTAGCCTTGGTGAGCAGACGAAACTTCTTTTAAAAACGTTAAAAATCTTAGTGGTTCCAAACTTTTGGACTGTACTGTACACTACAAGTGCACATTCATTACAATTAAGTGCACTTCTTTTTCACAAGGGTCTGCCATTTTGGAATCTCTTACCGGTTCTCAGACTGGTCCACTCACTTCATCTGTCCTCTAGCGCCCCCTTCACTAGACTGGGTTTAGCAGGCCTCCACAGCCCTTGCCTTCGTCTCGTCTCTTTCTGCGCTCAGATGTTAATTACCTGATTGAAGTCATCACCTCTTTATTCTCTTGCTTTACTATCAGCTGCAGTGAAACACCAGAGGACTGGATGTCCTTCCAGAACACCTGAAGGGCAGCCATGACCACTGACTTAGTTGCGTATCTCCACAGGGTTTACACGGTTTTCCACAACACAATGTGACACTTCCCAATGTCACACAGCACTATGCATCAGTAAGGCTTAATTTTCCAGAGGGATATTTGGACAGGTGCCACTATCCTCATTGTGTAAATCATACATACAGAAACAGGTAAGACACAAGATAGATGCTCTCTTGAATTTTGGTGGCTCACTTGAGCTGAGGTGCACAACGAGAGCTCCTTGGAATGTTTCACAGGAGCCCTAGGCAAAGATTAGTGTGTAAGAGATGATGAGAGCTGAAATAGGTGGCGATGGTGTGTGTGCAGTGTGTGAAATTGGAAATGGGTGGCTAGCGTTGTCAATCTCCACATGTCTCACCACTCTCACTAATTTGCTTTTGTCTGCGTCATTTTCAGGCACTGAACATGGTATGAAATATCAATGAATGTGAAAGTGAAATCTGTGTACAGCAGTAAACAGTGCAATGCTTACCACATTGAGACATTGTAACAATATGAATTGTTCGACAGCAGGCAAATATGCATAGGGAAAATAACCATTCTGGCTGAAAGGTGAGGTATTGTTGGTGAAGGCATTGTGTTAGACTGCGTGGAGGAAAATTAGCCAACCTAGGCTCATTGGAAAAACCTGCCTGTGGGTCGCTATTTGTGTAAAATATTATGTTGCTTCTTGCATGTTAAATGTCCACTGAGTGGTGCTGAAAGTGAGATCAGTATTATCTGAAACACATGAATGTGAATCTGTAAGGTTTTCTTTTCATTTTCTTTTCTTCTTTTTTTACATTAGTTGTTTGTACAGTATCACAACTGTTCAGCAATGCAATTTCTAGTGAATTGTGGCATGAAATGGATAGATTTTTCTTCCCTATTGTGACCTATATCCAAGTGAAATTACTTCTTGAACAAGAATAAATGTTGGCCAGTACATTTTTAACTCATCAGAGAAGAAATAGAGTTGCAAGAGGGAGGAAGTTATTTTGAATAAAGATTATGAGGCCACTTGAGTTTTTTTTGTTGTTTTTTTTTGTTTTTTAAAACGACGTGTGCTGATTAGGTCTGCACGATATTGGAAAAACTGACATTTTTTTTTCTGTCGTATATATTGCAATATGGAAATTTTTAAGGTAAGTACAGGTGCTGGTCATATAATTAGAATGTCGTGAAAAAGTTAATTTTTTTATTGTAAATTATTTTAAAAAATGAAACTTTCATTTATACTAGATTCCCTACATGTAAAGTAAAACATTTCAAAAGTTTTTTTTTTTTTTTTTTTAAGTTTGTTGATTAGAGCACAAAGCTAATGAAAGTCCAAAATCCAGTATCTCAAAATATTAGAATATTTACATTTGAGTTTCATTAAATGACCATCCCTACAGTATAAATTCCGGGTATCTCTTGTTCTTTGGAACCACACTAATGGGGAAGACTGCTGACTTGGCAATGGTCCAGGAGACAATCATTGACACCCTCCACAAAGAGATTAAGTCACAGATGGTCATTACTGAATGTGGTGGCTGTTTACAGAGTGATGTATCAAAGCATATTAAATGCAAAGTTGACTGGAAGGAAGAAATTGGGTAGGCAAAGGTGCACAAGCAACAGGGATGACCACAAGCTTGAGAATACTGTCAAGTACAGCCGATTCAAACACTTGGGAGAGCTTCACAATGAGTCAAATGAAGCCGGAGTCAGCGCATCAAGAGTCACCACACTCAGACATCTTCAGGAAAAGGACTACCAAGCCACTTCTGAAACAGAAACAACGTCAGAAGCATCTTACCTGGGCTAAGGAGAAAAAGAACTGGACAGTGAACAGTGGTTGAAAGTCCTCTTTTCAGTAAATTTTGCATTTCATGTTGAAATCATGGTCCCAGAGTCTGAAGGAAGACTGGAGAGGCACAGAATCCAAGCTGCTTGAAGTCTAGTGTGAAGTTTCTGAAGTTAGTAATGATTTGGGGGGCCGTGACATCTGCTGGTGTTGGTCCATTGTGTTTTATCAAGTGCAAAGTCAATGCAGCCATCTTCCAGGAGATTTTGGAGCACTTTATGCTTCCATCTGCTGACAAGCTTTATGGAGACGCTGATTTCCTTTTCCAGCAGGACTTTAGCACCTGCCCACAGTGCAAAAACCACTTCCAAGTGGTTTGCTGACCATGATATTACTGTGCTTTATTGGCCAGCCAACATGCCTGACCTGAATCTATGGGAAATTTTCAAGAGAAAGATGAGAAACAGTCGATCCAACAATATACAGATGATCTGAAGGCTCAATAGTGCCTCAGCAGTGCCACAGGCTGATCACTTCCATGCCACACTTCACTGATGCTGTAATTTGTGCTAGGAGCAAGTCATTTGCTGTATTATGTGCTGCCGACCAAGTATTGAGTGCACAAATGAACATACTTTAATGAACTTGAACTTTTCTGTTATGAAAATCCATTTTTTGATTGATCTTAGGAAATATTCTAATATTTTGAGATACTGGATTTTGGACTTTCATGAGCTGTATGCTCTAATCATCAAAATAAAAAAAATAAAAAAACTTTTTAAATGTTTTACTTTACATGTAGGGAATCTAGAATATATGAAAGTTTCATTTTTAAAAGTAATTTACAATAAAAAAAATGAACTTTTTCACGATATTCTAATTATATGACCAGCACCTGTATTCAGGTACAGAAAATAATCAAATGTAAAATAACACTGTATAGTATTACTGTATACATTTAATATAATTAATCTGTGTTAAAGCTGCAAAAGTGATTTTTTTTTTTTGTTGTTTGATAACATTCATGACACAGACAACAACAGGAAAATTAGGCTGCTGTCACTTTAATGGTGCATTCACACCAGACGCGAATGACGCGATTTGCGCATAACGCATGATACAGTTGAGTAATCTGAACTTTGGCGAAAATTTGTGCCGCGTTAACCAATCAGGAGCTTGCTCTAGTAGTGACGTGATTACGACGTAGCGAGCGGAGGCAGAAATCCGAAACATATAAACAATCCCTATACTAGACATCACACTTCCTGAGATGTGACGATCACGGATGTGCACATTGTGATATCAATGCTAAAACTATACATTGTGCAGCCCTAGTCCTGATAAATCATTTATAATAAATACTGCAATATTACATAAACAAGAACTGTCAGTTTTGATTTCATGGTGACTTTTTATGCTCTTTGGTTTGAAAATAATATATCACCTACTTTAAACATAACCAATAA